>NC_142878.1:97384242-97535757 GCF_051225735.1 Oryctolagus cuniculus | reverse complement strand
CAGCAATGGAGAGCACTGCAATCAAGTAGGGGCTCTAAGGGAAAGAAACATGTTGTGAAAGTGTCCAAGGGGTAAGGATTGTCGGGGTATCTTTGACAGCCAGGTCCTGATTCAATCACTGAGGGTATGTCAAGGTAGATGTGGAGCAGCTGATTGGGAAAAATGCCTTGTGAACTCTTTGCCACAGCCCCTGTCTGACATTGTCCTTTCAGACTCCATCCCAGGATACCTGCTGTTCTCTCCAAGAGGCCCTCGCCATGGGTTTCAAAGGAGGTGAGAATTATCTGCCAGGACTCAGCAGGAGAATCCAGTGCCTAAGACATCATCCCAAGGGAATGCTAGAGAAGATGGTGAGAGTTCCCAGGTCCCAAGAGCTGCTCATGAGCCAGACCCTGCAATTTCTTCAAGACAGAGGGGCTGTCCCTCGGAGCCATCTGTACAGTTCTCTTCACCTCTTTTCCTCATCCAGGGCTACTGCTATTCCCCTGTGTGATGAAGCCAGCACAGCGCTGGGGACGTCATCCAGGAAAGCCAGGGCTACAAAAGGAGGACGCACAGAGCATGGGAGCCATGTGAGTACTAACTGCTCCAAGTGATGGAGTCAGCATGGTGCACACAAGTAGATGCCTTGGGTCAGGCCCTGGTGAACTGTGCCATAATTCTGGGTATTGTGACAAGAGAGCTCTTAATTAGGCAAGCCATGTCACTCACATAACAAGGCGGTGTGCCTCTTGCTGACACTGTGATGCTACTGCGTAGTGAATCCTCATGCTTGAACAACACCCCTGAGTAGCAGATCTTCTCACTTGATTGTCTTTGCTTTGGTTACAGAAAGACTAAGATCTCAAAATCCAGCATACTTTAACAAGTGGGCAGGACTTTCTGTTATAATGTGGAGGTATACTTGTTTTTTCCACATCCTCACTAGCATTTACTGTTTTTTGATTTATATATGAGAGCCATTCTAAGAGGGCTGAGGTGAAACCTCATTGTGGCTTTGATTTGTACTTTCCTGATGGCTGGTGGTGATCCTAAACATTTTTTCATGTGTCTGCTGGCCATCGAAATTTCTTCTCTTCTTTCTTTAAAGAAAGATTTTTATTTTATTTATTTGAGAGACAGAGTTACAAAGAGAGGGAGGGAGGGAGGGAGAGAGAGAGAGAGAGACTTCTTCCATCTGCTGGTTCACTCCCCAAATGGCTGCAATGGCCAGAGTTGAGCTGAACCAAAGTTGAAGCACCCTGCATACCAGGCATAAATCCTGCTTTCTCTGAATGAATGATCTTTCTGATATGTTGCTGGGTTTGATTAGGTAGTATTTGTTGAGGATTTTGCATCTATGTAAATCAGGTTATTGGTCTAAAGTTCTCTTTCTCTGTTGTGTTTTTCTGGTTTAGGAATTAGGGTGATGCTGCCTTCATAGAAGGAGTTTAGGAGGATTCTCTCCCTTTCAGTTGTTTTGTATAGCTTGAGAAGAATTGGGATTAGTTCTTTAAATGTCTGGTCGAATTTAGCAGTGAAGCCATCTGGTGCTGGGCTTTTCATTGTTGATTGTCGCTCCCCCTCTTCGTGGAGGAACGACACTAAACCCTGCCTAGGCTTCATATCCGAGTCACGGGCACCATTATGTCGCTCCCCCTCTTCGTGGAGGAACGACACAGGACCCTGCGCTGTTCTTTCGTCTGCTCGGCCCTCCCCGGGTTTGCTGCTGGTTCTTCCCGGGTTGGCTACTATCCCTTCCACCTCCGTGGAAGGGCAGTTCCCCCTGGCCACATTCCCCACTTCCGCAGGGGAGCGGCACACCGCCGGCCGGGTCTCTCGGGGGCTGCACGGGTGTTCCTTCAGCTAGATGTTCCCCATAGATGTTCCTGGTGCATGCCGTCTCTCTCCTCCTTTATAGTCCTCCTCCGCCAATCCCAACTCGGCTGCCCACACGCCGAGTACGCTGCTCTCCAATCAGGAGCAAGTCCTACAGTTTATTAGTTGAACTGGAGGCAGCTGTGCGGAAGCTGTTTACTTCTCTCCCAGCGCCATATTGTGGGAGAGCAGATGCATAGAATAAGTCTTAATTCGAGTAACTTAGTCTAGTCCGGATTGCTCCCCACAGTTGATAGTCTTTATTACTGATTGAATTCCCATCTTGGTTATTGATCTGTTTAGATTTTTGTGTCTTGCTGCCTCACTTTTAGTAGATTGTATGTGTCCAGGTTTATATCCATTTCTTCGCTCGTTGTAGCAATTCCTGGTGATTCTTTTTATTTCTGTGCTATTTTTGTTACATTTCCTTTTTCATCTCTGATTCTAATGATTTGGGTTTTCTCCTTGGTTTACTTTTTTTGTTGTTTATTCAGGCTAATGGTGTTTCAATTTTGTTTATTTTTTCCAACAAAAGAATTTTCATTTCACTGATCATTTGTGATTTTTTTGTTTCAGTTTTGTTTGTTTCTTATCTAATTTTAATTATTTCATTCCTGCTACCAACATTAAATTTGATTTGTCATTTTTCTGGGTCCTTGAGATACATTGATTGCTTAGTTATTTTCCAATTTATTAATACAGGCACTAATTGTTACATAATTCCCTCTTAACTCTTCTTTTCTGTATCCCATAAATTTTGATATGTTGCATTGTCTTCTTCATATTTTTCCAAAATTTTTTGAATTCTCTTTTAATTTCTTCTATGACCCACTGATCATTCAGGAGGATGTTGTTCAGTCATGTATTTGCATGTGTTCTAGAGTTTCTTGAGTTCTTAATTTTCAGATTCAGTTCCATTGTGGTCCAAGGAGATGCATGCTATGATTTCATTTATTTTGAATATGCTGAGACTTGCTTCATGGCCTAGTATATGGCCTATCCTAGAAAAAGTCCCATGCACTAATGAAAAGAATGTGTATTCACTGTGGCAAAAAAAAATGACCTAAGTGAAAGACCTCTGTGAGTGAGATCCCAGTGGAAAGAACAGGTCATTCAAGAAGGAGGTACCTTTCTCTGAAGGGAGGAGAGAACTTCCACTTTGACTATGACCTTGTCTAAAATATGATCAGAGTCGGTGAACTCAAAAGGCCTCCATATCCTTGGCAACTCATGACAAGAGCCTAGGGTGATTACTGACGCCATAAACAAGAGTGTCAATTTGTAAAGTCAACAACAGGAGTCACTGTGCACTTACTCCTCATGTAGGATCTCTGCCCTTAATGTGCTGTACATTGTGTTTTAATGTTGTAACTAGTACTCAAACAGTATTTTACACTTCGTGTTTTCTGTGTGGGTGCAAACTGTTGAAAGCTTTTCTTTTTTTTTTTTTTTTTGACAGGCAGAGTGGATAGTGAGAGAGAGAGACAGAGAGAAAGGTCTTCCTTTTGCCGTTGGTTCACCCTCCAATGGCCGCCGTGGCCAGCGCGCTGCGGCCGGCGCACCACGCTGATCCGATGGCAGGAGCCAGGAGCCATGTGCTTTTCCTGGTCTCCCATGGGGTGCAGGGCCCAAGCACCTGGGCCATCCTCCACTGCACTCCCTGGCCACAGCAGAGAGCTGGCCTGGAAGAGGGGCAACCGGGACAGAATCCGGCGCCCCGACCGGGACTAGAACCCGGTGTGCCGGTGCCGCTAGGCAGAGGATTAGCCTAGTGAGCTGCGGCACCGGCCTTGAAAGCTTTTCTTAATATATGCTAAATTGATCTTCTGTATATAAAGATAATTGAAAATGAATCTTGATGTGAATGGAAGGCGAGAGGGAGCAGGAGAGGGAAGGGTTGCAGGTGGGAGGGAAGTTATGGGGGGAAAAGCCATTGTAGTCCATAAACTATACTTTGGAAATTTATATTCATTAAATAAAAGTTTTAAAAAAAGTGTGTATTCTGCTACTGTGGGATGAAAGGTTCTATAGATATTAATTAGGTCCATTTGGCCCATCTATTGTTTCTTTGTTGAATTTCTGTCTAGTTGATCTGTCCATTGATAAAGGTGGGATGTTGAAGACCCCCATTACTAGTGTATTGGAGTCTCTGTCTCCCTTTAGATCTATTGATATTTATTTGAAGCAGCCTGGCACCCTGGAATTGGGTGCATGTACTTTTATGATAGTTGCATATTCCTGTTGAATTGATCTCTTAATCATTACGTAGTGTCCTGCTTTGTCTCTTTTAACAGTTTTTATGTTAATGTCTATGTTGTCTGATATTAGGATGGCTGCACATGGTTGTTTCTGTCTTCTGTTACCGTGCAATATCTTTTTTCATCCTTACTTTCAGTCTGGGTCTATCTTTGTTGGTGAGGGATGTTTCTTGAAGGCATTAAATAAATGAGTCTTATCTTTAATCCATTTAGCCAGCCTTTATCTTTTAATTAGAGAGTTTAGGCCATTTACATTCAAGGTTACTATCGATAAGTCATGACTTGGCCCTGCCGTTTTTCTGTAAAGATTCCTTCTGTTTGCTTTGGGTTTCCTTTGTACTTTTACTGTGAGATTTTCTGCCTTCACCTTCTTTCATAGTGATGACTATGTTTCTGTGTTTCTGTGCGTAGGACATCCTTAAACATCTTTAGTAAGGCTGGACAAGTGGTGACAAATTCTTTCTTTTATTATGGAAGGTGTTTGCTTAATTTTCATTCATAAGTGAGTGCTTTGCAGGGTACAGTCTTCTGGGTTGAAAGCTTTTCTCTTAATATTGGGCTGTGTCTCTCCATTCTCTCCTAGCCTGTTGAGTTTTGTTCGAGAAATCAGCAACGAGTCTAATTGATAAGCCTCTGAAAGTAATCTGGCTTTTCTCTTGTGTACATTTTGGAACCTTTTCTCTATGTTTTAGTGCTGAAAGTTTGACTACAGTGTGTTGTGATGAAGAGCCTTTCTGGTCATGTCTATAAGGAGTTTTATGTGCCTCATGTACTTAGACAACCCTTTCTTTCTCCAAATTGAAGAAGTTTTCTGTAATTATTTCACTGAATAGGCCTTCTCATCGGCTCTATCTTTCCACACCTTCAGGAACTCTCAGACCCATTTGTTGGGTCATTTGATAGTATACATAAATTTCCAACATTTATAATTTTTATAATTTCCTCTCCTTTTTTTGTTCTGACAAAAAACTTTATAAAGATTTCTCTTCCAGCTTCGATGGTCTTTCTTTTGACTCACCAAATATGTTGTTAAGGCTTTCCAATATATTTCTGTTTGACAGGTTGAATTCTTCATTTCTAATATTTCATTTTGATTTCTCTTGAAAATTTCCATTTCAGGGGATAATTTCTCATTCACATCATGTAAGGATTTCTTTAATTTGTGGATTTCCTTCTGAGTAATCCTACAATTAATCTTTTGAATTACACTTCAGGTACTTCCTCAGTCTCTTAATCTTCACATTCTGATTTTGATGTGTTGTTGCATTCCTTGGGGAGGGCAAGTGAAGTTGTCTTTTTTCTTGATTCTTGAATTTCTGTGTTTAGTTTTAGGCATTTGTGAAAATATTGAATTCACAGGGCAAGATGGCGGTATAGCAGCAGGAGGTACCGAGTTGTGCAGCGAAAATGGATGATTAATGAGTAGAAGGGATACAAACAGCTGGCAGAATCCTGAAAAATTTATGTCCCGAAGTCCTCCAGAGGCTGCTCAGGTCCACTCCAGCAGAAGCAGAGAGAGGACTGAAGGATAGAGAATGAGCAGCACAGGAATGCAGTGAGGAGACAGGTGCCTCTTCCTCAGCAAACCAGGTGAGAGGTTGCAATCCCACAAAGATGCAGTGAGTGGGGACATTTGGTGAACAGTGCTTGGGGCTCTAAGCAGGAAGAAGGAGAAATTCTGAGGAATGGGTGGAGAGATAGAATATACCACAATCCATTGGTGTCTATCCCCCCAACCAGAGATACAGTTAGCGGGATGAAACCATATTGGTTGTTTACATTTTTGTGTGTAGGCAGCATGCTGCCGTGTTCGCCCAGGTACGCATACTCATCGATTGCAGAGGCCACCTCACAACATGCACCACACGGGGACAAGGATCACAACAATTCAGAGTGATTTCCCACCCACCATGCAAGTTGTACAACAGCAAATAATGCTAAATGATAACCCTAGCTCGTTTTACAAACAAGTGAGCAGGGAGCCCAGCACCAGCAGGTGGGGCTTAGTGCACCAAAGCACTGGTACCCAGCTCCATCAGGAATCAGAAATAAACAAAGCTCAGGGAGGTGGTACTGCATGCACATAGCAGCTCATAGCAGAGGGAGATCAATTTAAAAATAAAACCAATCTGAAACCAAACAGAAATGCCAAAGAACAAAGAAACAATTCTGAATAAGAATAACGAAGAATTTGACCAGATAAAAAATGCAGTGGAATCTCTTAGTAATAGAACAGACGAAATAGAAGAGTGAATATCAGAACTTGAAGACAAACTTCCAAAAATAACAGTCAGAACAAACATAAGAAGAAAAATTTAGAAAATGAAGAGTTGGTTGGAGATTTACAAGATTCCATCAGGTGATCCAACGTACAGATCACATAGAAGTTCCAGAAAGTGTGGAAAGAGAGAAATAATTAGAAGGCCTACTTAATGAAATTTTATCAGAAAACTTCCACAATAGGCAGATTGAAAGAGACATCCAAACACAAGAGATACACAGAACTGCCAATAGACAGGACCAGAAAAGGAGTTCACCACGACACATTGTGGCAATACTCAGCTCAGTGAAACACAAAGAACAGATCTTAAAATGTGCTTGAAAGATATGACAAATTACATTCAGAGGTAATCCAATTAGACTCACCCCAGACTTCTCATCTCAAACCTTACAGGCAAGGAGACAATCACAAGATAAATTCCTAGTCCTAGAGAAAAAAAAAAAAAACTGTCAACCCAGAATACTGTACCCTACAAAGTTTTCATTTATGAATGAAGGAGAAATAAGGATTTTCCACAACAAACAGAAATTGAAAGAATCTGTGTCTTCATGCCCATCCCTATAACACTGGCTCAAGGATGTGCTTTACACAGAAACACAGAAACAGGAACTTTGCTACAAAAGAAGATGAATGTAGAAAATGACCCAGCAAAAGTACAAACAAAATCCAAAACACATAAACAGGTCTATTTAAGGAAACTAGGCAGAGAATATATAATATTTAACAATAATCACACTGAATGTAAATGGTCTCAACTCGCCAGTTAAGAGACACAGACTGGATGAATGGATTAAAAAAAAAGAAAACCTATTTATCTGCTGCCTAAAAGAAACACACATTACTAATAAAGACATATACAGACTGAAAGTGAAAGGAGGGAAAAAGATACTGCAAGCTAACAGAAACCAAAAAAGAGCTGGTGTGGCCATCCTAATATCAGACACAGTAGACTTTAACACAAAAACTATTAAAAGAGACAAAGAAGGATCAATTCAACAGGAAGATGTGACTATTCTAAATGTATATTCACCTAATTACAGGGTGCCTGGCTATTTGAAAGGATTATTAAGAGATTTAAAGGGAGATATAGACTTAAATACAATAGTAACAGGGGAACTGAATACCCGTCTTTCAGCAATGCACAGATCAGACAGAAAATCACCAAGGAAACAACAGAGTTAATTGACACTACAGACCAAATAGACCTAGCAGATATCCATGGAGCCTTCTATCGTACAGCAAAAGAGTACACATTCTTCTTCCCAGTGCATGGAACTTTCTCTAGGATTGACCATATATGCTAGGCCATAAAAGGAGTCTCAGCAATTTCAAAAAATTGAAATCATACCATGCATCTATCCAGACCACGATGTAATGCAGCAGGAATTCAGCAACTCAAGAATCTCTGCATCATATGCAAACACATGGAGAATGAACAGTGTGTTCCTGAATGAACAGTAGGTCACAGAAGAAATCAAAAGAGATATCATAAAATTTCTGGAAACAAATGAAAATGACAATACAACTTACCACAGTGTGTGGGATACAGCAAAAGCAGTGTTAGGGTGAAACTTTAAGGCAATTGGTGCTTATATCAAGAAACTGGAAAGGCACTAAATAAATGAACCATCTGTGCACCTCAAGGATCTAGAAAAGCAGCAGCAAACCAAACCCAAAACCAGGGAAAGAAAAGAAATAATTAAAATTGGAGAAGAAATCAACAAAATTGAAACAAAAAATACAAATGATCAGCAAAATGAAGACCTTGTTTAAAATTGACACACTGTTGGTTCAACTAACCAAAAAAGAGAGGGAGGGAGGGAGGGAGGGAGGGAGGGAGATAAGATTCAGATCAATAAAATTAGAGATGAAAAAGTAAATGTAACAGCAGACACTACAGAAATAAAAAGAATCATTGGAAACCATCACAAGGAGCTGTATGCCAACAAAACAAACTGGGAAACCTAGAAAATGAATAGGTTCCTGAACACATACAGCTTACCTAAATTGAGCTATGAAGACAAAGAAAACCTAACAGACACAGAACCAAGGTATAAATTGAATCAGTAATAAAGGCCCTCCCAACAAAGAGGGTCTGGTACCACACAGCTTCACTGCTGAATTCTACCAGACATTTGAAGAAATAACCCCAGTTCTTCCCAAATGACTCAAAACAATTGAAAGGGAGGGAATCCTCCAAAATTCTTTGTATAAAATCCTCAGTATAAGCATGGACCCCATTGCATTTACCCACCCTCGATGATCATGGAGCTCTGAGCAGCATGTGGAGCAGCTCACATTGATTGCCCAGAGACCCAGGTACACTTTGTGCAGTCACAAGTTCCCACAGTCTCAGCTCACTAGGCTCCCACAGTCAACAGGGTATAGAGGATCCGCTCTGCTCTGCTAGCCTGTCCTGTCCACAGAGAGGCAGAGATGTTCCCAGAGCCAGCTGTCTGTGTTCTGCCTTGGCAGTTGGAGCCACAGAGCGTATGGTATGTTGAGAGGCTAGGGGTGCTTCACATTCCTACATGGGTGTCCAATCCTCCAAGCTGACTCAAAGTCAGTGGGGAACATGGATTTTCCCTCTGCTGGTATCTCTGGATCACAGGCATGCACAACAGCCACCTGCTGAATAGTGTCTCCTCCCCGACTGGTTTCCAGGTGTGTGCCCCCAAGCTGCTGCCCCTGGTACTGCCCCTGGTACTGCTGAGGAGATGGCATCTCCGATGGCATCTCCTCTCAGCCCGATGCTGGGTGCCTGCCCAAGAGCTTCCAGAGCTGCCACCTTTGGTGCCTGCCCTCTCTCAGCCAGTTGCTGGGTGCTGTTGTGTTCAGATGAGGTGAGAGAAATGTGCTGCCATTTTTTTTACTGTGTCAGCAGTCACACTCTCCCTCTTAGGCTCCAGGCCAGACTCATGCCATGCTCTCCCTCTGTCTGTATCACTGTTGGCTTGGGTTGCTACAATCTGATCTCACCTCAGTCTCCAAAGTTGGAGCCTTCTCCAGCTATCAGCTCCTGGGGTCATGAGTTGGGTCTGTGTTCATGCTACACAACCAAATCTTCCACACAGATCCATGCCATTCCTCTTCCTTCCATAGTTTTCCACTGCAGTTTTCTCTAATTCTCCCATGACAATGTATATCCTGCTTTTTTATTATTTACTCTTAGCTTAGAGAAGTATGCCTTTCCCTATTTCAGCAACTTGGCACCTCCCCACATGAAAGTTTTAAGTTAGATCATGTTATTCTTCTACAGACTTCCCTTTGCTTCCTATCTCCTTCAGAGTAAGAGCAACCACACTCTCAGTGGCATCAGGGTCTGCATTATATGGCCTCCTTCGATCTACTTTCCTACCATTTTTCTTTTCATTTCTCAACTCCAGCCACCCTGGGCCTCTGTCACTTCCTCAGTCTTTTTAGGCACTCTCATACTTCTAGATATTCGCACTGCTTTTTCCAGAATCCTAAAGCCCACCTTTTCACTTCTGTCAGAGCTCTGTTCACCTTCCAGGGAGTCCTTCCTCAGCCTACTTGTATGACACAGCAGTCTTTAACCTCTGCACCCCTTTCCTGTTCCTGTTTGATTCTCTCTCCTCAGCAGCTATCACCAACCTCTGGGCTATGTATTCTTTCTTTCTTTGCTCTTTTCTCCCATTCCTCCCACTCCTACAATATGGGCCTCATGAGAGTGGAGCTGTGTTTTAACCACGGCTGTGTATCCCAAGTGCCTGGAACCATGCTTCACTCATCTCAGCATTCAATAACTATTGGTTGAATGAATGAGTTTTACACACATGACCTCTGTGACAGTACTAGAAGATAAAGATGCATTTATTCCATTCCACAAAGAAGGAAATGGAAGCTCAGAGGTTAGGTTGTATGCATTTTGTGATGGAACCTTTACTTGACTGCCCAGATTTGAATGTTGCTAGAGTCATTTCTATCAGAGAGACATAAATGTCAGGTTCTCCAAAGACGTGCCACGTGATCACCTACCAGCTGTCACACATGCTGAATAAGCAGGAATCTGTGGTGGTTATATGAGTCATCAGCTCTGAGAGCAGAGCAGGGGTCCTGAGTGGTTGCGTTGGATGCTCTGGGAAAGGCTGCCATAATGAAGGTCCAGCTGCTGCTCAGTTCTCCCCTCAGTACCTCTGAGGCAACACCTGTGGTCACACAGACCCTCCCAGGTGAGGGGACTGGGATGTTTTTCTAGAGCTGGATGCCATAAAAGGATCATTGTGTGTAACTCCCAGCAGTGAAGGGCTGAGACTGAACCAGTGTCATCTCAGTGGCATTTAGAAAAGTAGCTTGGGGGGGAAGAAAGCTAAAAATCAGCCATAGGCACCCTTTGCAGATTCCTGGGTACCCTGAGACCCAGAGGGGTCCTGAAGGTAGTGAGTGCTGCTTCTCCATGAGGTTGTGGTTCTTGAGGAAGGTTTCAGTGAATCTGCTGACAATTCATTTGTAAGTGCACATTACTCAAATTCCTTTTGGAATTAAGGGCATGGAGTAGATTCTCCTGCTCTGATCCAGGCATTGAGCTGTCACGTCATAAGATCTGCATTTTGGGGTTGTCATTTTCCTGTCTTGTCCTGCAAACAGGTGTGATCATCCAGGAGGAAAATAGATGAACTCAGAGATTAAATAGAGATCAAGAATTGAATTCAGTTGATAGTTGATTGAGTGGGGGTTCACTCCGAAATCCTTTTAATTCATGAACTTTATGCAAAATCTCTGTGCTCAGAAATGGAAGAACAACTTGTGGCAGCCTCAGCACTGAGATGTTGTGGTCAGCTCTGGCTACTGTAATAAAACATCATAGACTGGATGGCAGAAAGAATAGAGATTATTTCTGTCACAGTTCTGGAGGCCAGGAGTCTGAGGTCAGGGCACCAATATAGGTGGATAGTATAGTGAGGGCTCATTTCAGGGTCACAGAAGACTACCATCTTTCTGCGTCTTCACCTGGGGTGGGGGGAGAGTGAGAAACAAGAGCAAACTTTCAGGTGTACTAATCCCATTATGAAGAACCTACCTTCATAAATTCATCGAAATCATATCTCTTTCCAAAATTACCATCTCCAAATGCTAAGATAATGGGATTAAAGCTTCAGTGTGAATGCTGAGAGACACAATACCTTCCACAGAAGGACTGAGGTTAATTCAGATGGGCTCTGTGGGAGCAGACTTAGCCTATGGGGGTGTCCCATAAGGTGATCAGAGGGCAAGAGGAAGTTCCTGTGAGCTTAGAGCATAGTGTGCGGATTACTAGCAATGGTTTATGCTCACGTAGACAGAACAGTTATGAGTTAGGCAGTGTTCAGAGTACTTTACTTTATCATAGATATATTTTTAAAGATTTATTTATTTATTCTAAAGGCAGAGTTACAGAGAGGCAGAGGCAGACAGAGAGAGAAGTCTTCCATCTGCTAGTTCACTCCCCAGATGGCCACAATGGCTGGAGCTGCACTGATCCAGAGCCGGGAGCTTCCTACGGGTTTTCCACGGAGGTGCAAGGGCCCAAGGACCTGGGCCATCTTGCACTGCTTTTCCAGACCACAGCAGAGAGCCGGATCAGAAATGGAACAGACAGGACTCGAACTGGTGCCCATGTGGGATGCTGGAGGTTCAGGTGGTGGCCTTATCTGCTGTGGCACAGTGCCAGCCCTATCGTAGGTATCCTTCAGTTTGTTCTGTTCTTCCCTTCAGAGCCCATTAAGAGACAGGCTTCTGTGAGGATACTGATGCCGTTTCATTGAGGTGTCCCAATGTGTTGTTTTAGTAAAGAGCAATCTCAGAGTTGCAGGTAATTCAGTTGTTGCCCTGATCATATAACATCTTTGCATGTATTTGGGGACAGTTCAAAGAAAGACACATTATAAGAATATGGGGAAAGCCACTATAATCCAAAAGTTGTACTTTGGAAAGTTATATTCATTAAATAAAAGTTAAAAAAAAGAATATGGGATAAACATGGGTATTTCAACAAAGTTAATGGAAAATAGAATTCAGATATAAGCAGTATACAGGAGGGCATTTGGCCTATATGTTAGGAGGCCAGTAGAGAAGCCTGCACCCCATATTGGAGTACTTGGTTTTTATACGCATCTCTAACTCCTGACTGCTGACTCCTCTGTTAATACAGAGGGAAAACATTGGTGATGGTTCAAGTAATTGGGTTCCTACCATTCAAGGGGTGAGGCCTGGACTGAATTCCCAGCTCAATGCTGTGGAAATGTTGTGAGCATTTGAGCTGTAAAACAGTGGACAGGAGCTATCTGTCTCTCAACTTCTCAAATAAATTAAGAGTTTATTTTGGAACAAAAATTTTTATGCACCTAAATAGGAGTCATTAATAGGAAAATGTATGTTATGAAAAAATCTCTTCATAGATTTGAATTTTCCCTCCAAACAATCTTTATTTTCATTTTGTTTTTGACAGGCAGAGTGGACAGTGAGAAAGACAGACAGAGAAAGGTCTTCCTTCGCCGTTGGTTCACCATCCAATGGTCGCTGCGGCCGGCGCATTGTGGCCGGCGCACCGCGCTGATCCGATGGCAGGAGCCAGGTACTCATCCTGGTCTCCCGTGGGGTGCAGGGCCCAAGCACTTGGGCCATCCTCCACTGCACTCCCTGGCCACAGCAGAGAGCTGGCCTGGAAGAGGGACAGCCAGGACAGAATCCAGCGCCCCGACTGGGACTAGAACCCGGTGTGCCGGCGCCGCAAGGTGGAGGATTAGCCTAGTGAGCTGCGGTACCAGCCTCATTTTTCACATTTTAAAGCACGCTCTCATATGCATATACACAGTTAGGCTTTCCTCCAAAGTGCCGGTTTCTAAAATAATTCTCTGAAGTTGGTGGGTTGGGTTATTTTCTCTGTCACCCCCACTTCTCACACAGGGTGAGGATTTTTTTAAGGTTTATTTATTGATTTGAAAGTCAGGGTTACAGAGCAAGAGATGGAGATACAGATCTTCCATCTGCTGGCCTACTCCCCAGATGACCATAAAGGCCAGGACTGGGCCAAGCTGAAGTCAAGAGCCAGCAGTTTCATCCAGGACTGCCCCATGAGTATCAGGGGCCCAAGTGCTTGGATCATCCTCTGTTGGTTTTCCCAGGTCACTAACAGGGAACTGGATCAGAAGTTGTGCAAAGCCAGCATTGAGGCATAGAGAGTAAAGCAGCCAGCCACCTGTGATGCTGATATCCCATATGGGTGCTGGTTCAAGTCCAAGCTGTTCCACTTCCAATCCAGCTCCCCGCTAATGTACCCAGGAAAGCAGTGGAACATGGCCCAAGTGCTTGGGTCCTTTCACCCATGTGAGAATTGTAGATGAAGCTCCGGTTCCTGGTTATGGGCCTGGCCAAGAAGTGGCCATTGTGCCAGTTGGGGAGTAAACCAGAGGATGGAAGATTTTCTCTCTGCCTCTCTCCCTCTCTGCCTCTCTCCCTCTCTCCCTCTTTCTGTCTGTTCTCCTTTCTCTGTGACGCTTTCAAACAAATAAATATTACAAAAAATAAGAGTTAGAGGAACAGGACAGGAACTGGCAGTGGCACCCATATGGCAGCTTTACATGATACAACACAACACAGACTCCCAGGGTGAGTTTTAACACAAGTTGTTGGAACAGCATGCTGACTTCCTCTTAGTTCTTGATGGGATCAGCCAGGGTCATTGAAAATACTCGTGTAAACCTGCAGGTACCAAAACCTGGAGTGGAGACATGAACTGCTCCAGGTCACCTCATGTGCCAAGGGTGGCTGTACATTGTCATGAGAGCCCTTCAATTCACAGATGTCTGCTCAAGGGCAGGTGCCTTGGCCTTAGAAGAAGCAAAGGTAAAGATTGCATCTGTCACCAGAAGAAACAGCCACATCTGTCATAGAGCCCAGAGACTTGACTTCTTGGCATCGCCCTTGTCAGGGATTCCTGGGTCACCTTGAACAAGTCACCTAATCTCTTTGAGACCTACTTATGCAGTGCTAAGGAGAGGAGTTTAATGAGGTAGCTGTTGAGGCCAGGATCACAATCAGATCTGGAGATTCTGTAAGTTGCACAGATTCTGGAAGACACAGAGGCAGTCATAAGATATTTTCTTTGGTGTCTCATGAATTAACATAATTAATACCTCTGCTTTCAGAATGAATCAGTAATGTGAACAACAGTTCTTTATTTTTGACAGAGTTAGAGAGAGAGAGAGTAAGAAAGAGAGGTCTTCCTTCCATTGGTTCACCCTCCAAATGGCTGCTGCAGCCGGCACACTGCGCCAAAGTGAAGCCAGGATTCAGGTGCTTCCTCCTGGTCTCCCATGCGGGTGCAGGGGCCCAAGGACTTGGGCCATCCTCCACTGCCTTCCCGGGCCACAGCAGAGAGCTGTACTGGAGGAGGAGCAACCAGGACAGAATCCAGCGTCCCAACTGGGACTAGAACCTAGTGTGCTGGCACCGCAGGCGGAGAATTAGCTAAGTGAGCCATGGCACCGGCCTGAACAACAGTTCTTGATCTCAAATTGGACAAATTTTAACTGATGTAAAAAGGAAGAAAGAGCGCAGATTTGTGCTGTCCAATATGGTAGCCACCAGCCACATGTGAGTATTTAAATATGAAATAACTTCAATAAAATAAAACAAGAAATGCAGATTCTCAGTCACATGGCCACATTTCAGGTGTTCAGGAGCCACCGATGCCTGGTATCTGTTTTACAAGCTTCCTTCTGCCACTCAGCACTGCCCTGGAGCTTTGCCAGGACCAAAGGCTCCCTATCCTTGGAAAAGACTACAGGTGTTTTGGGCCTAGGGGGACTGGGCCCATCTTTGGGGAATGAAAGAATGGATGAAAAATCCCTTGAGGACAAAGCAGTGCAAGAAACCTCTAAGGCAAAGGATGGTTATATTGGTCAAGGGTTTGAGAAATATGGGAAGGCGGGGATGTTGGGAAAAGGATAAAGAAACGTGTGAACCATTCTGTTCCTTTGCTCTTGACTGTTCCTGGAGCTCTGGATCACACAGGACTACAAGAGGGAAGTTCCTTATACAGATTGTTACCCTATGCACAACTGATTCCTACAGTGGGAAAGTACGAGAGGAACAGGGATCTCCTAAGCCCCAAGAAAGGAAGGGCCTTCTCATAACTCAGTGCTGGGGAAAATGGTAGTCCCTTTCACATGTTAAAGAAGGGAAGGTTGTTGCCTAACAGGACAGTGGCAGGAATGGGAAGAAGTCAGGCTGACTTGAAATGAGGAAGAAGGTAGCCACTTTATCTGGAGGCTGGCAACTTAATTACAGATGTGTGCAGTCAAAGCCATCTTATATTTTGAAGCGTAGGCTTCTGTGTACACAGAATCCATGCCAAAGGAGAAGGTTGAGTTCTGCCTTCTTTGCCAGCCTGGCTCGCGGGGGCCAAGCCTGTGAGGAGGCAGATGGGAGTGTAATTTGCCCTTCTGTCTGGAAGCCATCTGTGAAGGGAATCCCCTTTGTCTTCTGAACTGCCTTCCAGGCGCAGCCACGGGGATGACACTGAAGATGAGAGCAGCAAGTTCACTGACAATGTTGAGGAAGAGGCCGCACGTGGAAGAGCCAGCAGCAGTGACATTGGTGCCAGGTTCTGCCATTCCCTTCTGAGATCTGGTGCGTCTGGCAGCTGATGGGGACCTGGAATGACAAAGTAAGTTTTTAAATAAGCCACTTCTCAGTCAGATCTCTGCCCTCCCTGAGCTTCTCAGCCGCCTCTCTAGCCCATATCCTTATTCCACTTTCCCTCGGATCTGCACATAGTTTTACTGCTTCTATTTCTTCCTTCTGCTTCCTGCCCCCTCTCCCCACTTTTGCCCATTTACTCTCTGGAGTTGTGAGTTCCGAGTGAGTTGTCAGTTCAGAAAATTGTTTTAGTCCATCTTATTTCAACACCTGTGAATGTTTCTATGCAGGCACCTGTGAAGTCACTGGGCATACTCTGTGACCCCGACAGACAACAGTTCTTGCTCTCATGAAGGCTGCCTCCTATTACATGAGCGAAACCTGAACAAATAATAAGTTAAGTGCATTATGCTTACAATTTAAAATTCTGATGAGTGTGATTGTTTTGTCCTGTGTTCCCAGGTCCCAGTTTATCATCTACTGACTTAAAACTGGCTGGTGGTAATTCACATAGCTGTAGAACCCACAATAACACGTTTCCTATTGTCATGGTCCTCATTTCTTTTCCATATGGTGTAAGGAAATTTTGCTTTTCTTTCAAAGGCCACCTTGAACACAAGAGGTTCTGAGACTCAGGATGTTTTGAGACCAAGGTTTTTAATTGTGGTGCTGTATCCAAGTAACTGTGGAGATATAGGCAAGTCTAATCCTTCCTGAGCCTTGATTGTCTTCCTGAAAAATAAGGAAGCTGTTGTAGGTCTGTGAGGTCACTTCATGCTCTGGGGTGTGTCTGAGTCAATTATGGAATAAGATGTCTGTAATAGAGATCAGTAACAACTGTGGTCAAGAGCATACCCAACCCTGATTATGTTTCCTTCAGGAGCATCTCGCTGAACCTTTGGCCTGAGAATGCAGAACAAAAAGAGCATAATAGGAGATGCAGTGCCTGGTGGGTGGGAGATCCAAGAAGACAAAGAGAAGAATGAGGTGACAGTAGATCCTGGGGTCACAAAAGTGGGTCTGAATGAGTGTACCTTCAGGCTGAGTTCGGGAAGGTCCAGAGAAAAGCAAAGAATGTGCACAGCATCATCACCCTCCCTAAATAGCAACTGGTACTGAGCAGCAAGGAATGAGATAGTGCCCTTATCCAGAACTCCTTGAGTATCTGAACAAGGAGATCGACAGAAGGAATGCAGCCCTGCTTTGTTCTCCCAAGGAAGACCTATGCCAAGAAGAGGGGATGTGCACAGGAGGCCTTACTCCAGACCCCAGAGCCTTGACCCTGGAACTGCCCTTCCAGCGATGCCCATCAGGTAAATGTGGGCATGGATGGATGGAAACACTTGGAGGTGGGCTGGGGATGCCAGTCATTACCTACACAGTTCTTCCTTTTAGGTCAGCAGATACAAAAGAAAGGTTCCCTTGCACCAAAGCAGTGGTGATACTAATCTTCAGCACATCTTCAGCCTTTAGAAAGGTTTTCACAACATTTTCTCCTGAGTTTTGCAAGTAATGCCCTAGGCATTGGCAACAGGCAATAAAGCCTGATCTATGCCCTGGAAGTGTCCAAGGGAGTGAGGAAAGATGGCCCCAAACCAGACAGTTCCAGTGGGGTGTGACAACTGCTGAGTGTTGGGATGCACTGGTTTTGGATGCAGCCCAGACGAGCAGTGTGTGGTGACATTGCTTCCTTATCCCTGCCACATTTATCACTGCTCAACACATGGATTTTCTCCTCAGACACTCTGAAGGAGTTGTCAGGATTCCCCTACAGAAATGAACTTTGCTGAGGATTTTTCAAAATGGAGAAGGCAGAGGATTTGAGAGGCCACTGGGACAGAATGCCCATGAGATGATGTCTTCTCTTTTCAGCCTCTGAGCACATGGTTACTGAGTGCTCCTACCTAGCTGTTACTGGTGCTGTTATGTGCTGTTGATGCAGAGTTGAATGAAATGTTACCCCAGCTCTCCAGGAGCTCCACCTGGAAAACAAGAAACTGCCAAAAGGCACGGGAAGTGCTGTGACAGACATATGACTTGAGTCCACGGTGGAGGGGGAGTGTTCACCTTGGTGTATGGACACTGATGCAGTTCTTTGAAGTCCTGTTCGACTATTTCTGCTTTTCCAAATATGTAGATTCAACACTATTTAAAGATTTATGTTTTTATTTGACAGAGTATTGGAGATGTAGCGATGGAGGGGAAGAGAGAGAGAGAGATGGAGTTCTTGGTTCCTGGCTTTGGTCTGGTCCAGATGTGGGTGGAAGGGGCCCAAGTACTTGAAGTATCATCCACTGCTCCCCAAGATATTTTGACAGGGATCTGGATCAAAAGCAGAGTGGCCATGACTGGAACAAGGACTCTGATATGGGATGTGGCCTTCCCAAGTTGTTGTTTAACCTGCTGGAAAATGGCATCTGCCCTCCCCCAAAACACTGTTAAATCATAGTAATATGTTAAGAGCATCATGCTTTCAGAATGAAAGAATTTCTTGTCCCACAGCTCCTGTGCCCATCCTTGGTATAGAAGGCCCATGTCACTGTCATACTTGAGATACATGGACCTGTGTGGAAAAGACACAGGACATTGTAGGATTTGAATTCTGGATCTGTCTTTGCTAGTCTGAGTGACCTAGAATAAGCCACCTTACCTCTCCCTGAGTGTAGGTCTCACCATCAGTAAAAGCAGGCAACTGCACCTAACTTGCAGGGCTGTTGAAAAGCTAAGAAGCACTGCATCTTAAGGCCTGATACAGTGCCAGGGCTGAAAACAGTACAGCTTCAACTTTGCCTCTAGTCATTATTGTCCTTGTGACAAACCTGCCTTCTCCCAAGTATAGAAGTCACTGCAGAATATTCAACATTTTCTTTTTTATAAGATTTAGATTTACTTGAAAGTCACAGTTATGCAGAGAGAGGAGAGGGAGAGAAAGAGATCTTCCGTCTGCTGGTTCACTCCTCAGATGGCCACCACGGCCAGAGCTGTGCTGATGCAAATCTGGGCGTTGGGAGCTTCTTCTGGGTCTCCCACGTGGGTGCAGGGACCTGAGCCCTTGGGTCATCTTCAACTGCTTTCCCAGGCCATAATAGAGAGCTGGAGAAGAAGTGGAGCAGACAGGACTCGAACTAGTGCCCATATGGGATGCCAGCACTGCATGCAGAGGCATTACCCACTATGTCACAGTGCTGGCACCATATTCAACTTTTTCTGAAGAAGGTATATTTGTTTTCAGAGGGTGAGGAGCATGATACCCTCAGGACATTGGTTCTCATGGAAAGGCCATGCTCTGTGCATCTGGGCTCAGCACAGGCCACTGCCCTGGGAAAAAGCCCTTGGAAAGCCAGCTAAGGGAGCAAGAAGAGCTCCAGTCAAGTAGAAAATCAGAAATCATCTCTGCTCTGCAAAGGGACATCTTAACATCAGATTTAGAGTGCCAGCGAGGTCATTAGAAACCTCAGGAACCAGGTGTAGTGCCTGTCAGTTACAAATGATTATTTGTTTAGTCTGGAAAGACCCCAGAAGTTGAGTTCTATTGCCTCCTTCATGAGATATTCTGTGATGAGAACAAGGGATGGCTGTGTGGTAGCCCCACACTTTTCTTTCTTTCTTTTTCTTTTTTTAGATTTATTCATTTGTTTGTTTGAAAGTCAGAACTTTAGAATTATTTTTCTAGTTCTGTGAGGAATGTCATTTACATCTTGATGGTATTCAATTGAGTCTGCAAATTGGTTTGAGTAGTATAAATAAGTTAAAAATACCAATTCTCCCAACTATGAACAGTAGTGGTTCTCCATTATTTGTTTCTTCTATAATTTCTTTGATTCAGATTTTCTAATTTTCCTTGTAGAGATCTTTTACATTCTTATTTCAATTTATCCCAAGGTAATTTGTTCTTTTTGAAGTCATTGCTCTTATTATTTTCATATCAAACTTCTACTTGTTGGTTGTTGCTTTCTTATCCTGCAGCTTCACTGAAGTAGTTTGCCTATTCTAACAGTCTTTGATGTAGATGTTAGGCTTTTCTACATAGAGACTCATGTCATCTACAAATGGAGATGTTTTAACTTCTCCTTTCCTATTTGTATGCCTTTTGTTTCTCTTGCACAATTGCTCTGACAGAAACTTCTTGTACTATGTTGGATAAGAGTGGTGACGGTAGACAACCTCATCTGGTTCCAAATCTTAGCTGAGATTTTTCCAACATTTCCATTCGCTATGACATTGACTGTGGGTTTGCCACTTACTACCTTTATTATGTTGAAGTATGTTCCTTCAAAATCAAATTAATTCAGGGCTTTTATTTTGAATGGATATTGAATGTGGCAAATGCTTTTTCATTATCTACTGAGATGATCATATAACTTTAATCTTTTGTTCCATTGAGGTAATATGTGATATGTATGATTTCTGTTTTGAACCATCCTCACATCCCTGGGATGAATCTCACTTGTTTGGCACAGTGATCTTTTTAAATACGGTGCTATAGTCAGTTTTCTAGCAGTTTATTGAGAATTTTTGCATCTGTGTTCATGAGAGATGTTGGCCTATAGTTTTCATTTTTGTGGTGATGCTTTGTCATTGTCCAGTTTTGAAATAAAGGGAATTCTGACCTCATGGAGAACTTGTTAGGAAGGATTCCCTTGCTCTACATTGCTTTGAATCATTTCAGATAAATTGCTGTTAGTTCATCCTTAAAAGTTTGGTAGTACCTGTTAACCAGGTTAGTAACATCAGTTGTTACTAATACAGTTACAAACATCACAAAATGGATGGAAGAATCTACGTCATTGGAATTAGAAATCCAACACAGTTGTCATGGTACTGGAAACACCTCCACATTTATTTCAAACTTTTTTTTAGTTGTTTTGGAGATTAAATAAAAAGCACACATTTTGTTTTCATTATGTTATTGCTTTCTCTTGATTTTTCAAATTAAGTTTACAAAGGAATTTAAATAGATAGAAGGAAACTTTAAAGTAACCTCATTCATGTATAGAGGAAGAACATACAGATAATAAAAACTCAAAAGGCAGTTCCTCTAAGCCAAATATGCCCAAGGGAGAGAGAATGGGTTGTAGTGAAGCAGAAGGGGAACATAGTTAGGAGATGTATCACTAACCCAAATGAGCGCCTTGGAGTCATCAAAGATGGGATTCTGAGCAGCAGAGTTTTGTTCAGTCTTCGTACTTCCTTAGAAATGATTTACCATCTCTGGCAAGTTAACCTGAAACTTAGCTGATCCACGAGGTTGGAAGACATTAGAATCCAGAGCCTATTGAATGAGTCTAGTGTTATTCTGGACCTTAGGAGAGAAAAGTGGACGATAATATGCTATTGGTAGAATAAGGGGAACGAACAGAATCAACAATGTTTCTAAAAAGAATAAATGACAATGAGAATTGAGTTTTAGGAAAGAAAAAAGGGTATAGTATCTTGGTACACTGGGGTTGTTCTCTGAAACACCTTCATCCCAAACCATATTCCCTTCCATATCATCCTCCCTGTATTCATTTCAAACTATGACCCCTAAACCTCCATAACCTCATTTTTAGTTCTAAGCTCTAATAAGATGTATGAATTGAAAGATATTTCATATTCTCATTCAGTGACAAAACCTTATAGAAGAGGCGAGAGACTATGCATTGTCTTTATTTACCTGCATTATGAGAATGTTCACATATTTCCTTGCCGACATTATGTGTTTGGCTAAATGTTCTGGCTCTGATGCAGTGAAGTACAAGTACTGCATGGCTTATGTGGTATTTACATCCTATTGCCTTGCTAAAGACCAAGAAGATCTGTCTTTGAAAATACATTTGACTTTCATAATTTCAGATACAACATTGTGGCCGTGAAGCTTTACACGTACGTATATGGTAAGTAGAGGTGCATTGCATGTAGAAGGTGAACATTTCACTTAGGATCTGTGCTCTAAGGTGTCTGTTTCCAATTCTTACATGTGACCAGCAGACATAGTGTGGTGCTGTGTCTTATTCTATTTGATTTTTGAGTGTGGAGGGCATGAAATCTTGCTCAGACGTTCCCTTCTGTAGTTCAATGCTGATCTCCTACCTTGAGAAAACCTGGTCTCTAGACTGCGGGACTTCAGTTAATACAAAGATGAAGCCATAGACTGTTTTCATCTGCCAATGTCATGCCCTGTGGATGAATGTGTGTCACTTGAACCTCAGGGAAATTCCAGACTGGATGTGTACAATTTTAGCATGCCCCAGACCCCACACAGAAGTGGTGACATGAGTGTCTCAGATATGTTGGCCTATATAGTAGCCAAGACCCCAAGATTACAGTGGTGTTCTTAGCAGGAAGGAATGTCACACACCAGGCAAGAGCCTTAGAGAGAATCACGGATATTAAATAGCAGATGAAATTACATCAGTCAAAGACCCTAATCTCATACTTCTCTTGGACATCTCAAAGAATCTGAAATCCTCGATGATAGGAGTTGTGTTGCATATAGGAAAGAAAGCTTGCAGATGCCTCCATATTTTGGTCCTAGTAGCCCATGAGGCACATATATGCCCTGGAAAATGATGCTGTAATAAGTGCTGCTCCCTTTATTCACTGGCCACTCTGCCAGAACCAGAGAACATGTTCCTTTAAATATGGCCAGAGGAGTCATTTCCTGTCCCTCTTCTTTGGGACATTGTACTTTCATGATCATCTCAAGGATTGTGATGAAAGTGAAATGTTGTCATTTGTACAGTGCTTTGCCAAATGCTGGGTATAAATTCACCAAGAAGTTGTCACTGTTACTTTGTTTTTATTAACACTACCCTAAATCCACCCCTGTACAATGTAAAGTAGGACATGTAATCTTGTGATGCTTTAGTTTATGATTTTTAAGATTAAGAATTTGATGAATAATTATTTCTGCCATAGAATATGAAGATCAGAGACAGCTGAAAATGAATTTCTTCATACCTTTGATTCATCTCAGAAACTGATATCTTACACATTAGAGTGGGAAGATGCTGAGGGGTTCAGGACCAGCCTCATTAGTGGAATTCAGCTACCATTCAATAGGACTTAGCCAATAAGAAAATTTATCAGGCAATGTTACATAAAAACTGCAGATGGATCCTGTTCAATATGTAGATAAACTGAATGCAAATATGAAAAGAATACCATCAGATTTGCAAGTTTTCCCACATGGATGTTCACTGTGTATTGGGGGGAGGTTCACATCAACTATTTGTGTCAGTTGATATCTTGAAAAGGCTCTTGTGGGGCTCGAATGAAACCCATAAGTGTCAAGTGTAAAGTGTCCGTCAAGTGATGGTGAAACAGGGCAGGCCCACTTAGAGGAAGACACTGAGGATGTAAGGGCATCTAACTGGCTTTCAGTTGAATGAAATGCCCATGTGCTGCCCCTGTCAGGGCAAAGCCAGCACAACCCTTGAGTGCAACAGAAAGTCTACTGAGATGGGATACAAAACATTTAAAAGTGAACCCTTGGCTTAGTGTTGTGCTGTGCTGTGTGGGTCTAAGAAGCTGAAGAGTCTGAGAAGAACATCATGGGCAGTTTATAATTCAGCATCTCTCAGTGGTGGAAAAGCCTTGTGGTCTCTTTTGACATAAAGAAAAGTTGGAGTGACTTTATGACAACCCTTAAAGTAAAAATTGTTAGGATATGAGTCCTGCCTTAATCTTTTAGAACAGAGGAATGAGAAATATGCTTAGACGCTTTTGGGAAAAGGTAGGACTATGGTTTCAGCCAGGGGTACACAACTGTGGAGGCTGTGTTGAGTGGGTGGTCCCTTTAAGACGTTAAGAGGTGGTCCCCTTAAGACTTTCAGAGGTGGTCCCCTTAAGACTTTAAAAGGACCAATCAGGCTTGTGCATCAGCCAGGTGGCCTAGGCAACTGGAAGGCAGTGGCTCCCAAGATTCCATGATACCCCCCGTGTTTTGATTCTGTGACAGTAACTGCCAAGTTACCTGGAAGTGAAGCCCTACTTCTCTCACTCTGTCGGATGTTGAGCAATAAGCAGGAGCTTATGCTCTGAGCTCTGGCACCTGACTGAATCGAGAATAAAGGCGTTAAAGTGTTGTGGGGTGTTTCCTAACAGTAAGTTGGGAGGTACAGTTATCCTCATCTATCAGTCCTACTGAAAGAGGTTTCATTTTCTTTAACTCCTCTTTTTCTTGGGTGTCTTCTTCCTAGTCCCTGGATATACTCATTTTGCTACAAGCATCGATATGGCACTGACTCTCGGTCCCTCACTTGACGTGAGGGTAGAAACCAGTGAGCAATTAAGCTCTCAACTGGCAAAGAGCCAACGAGAATCAAAAGAACTGAAGGAGAAGCTTCTTAGAGCTGAGGCTAAGGCCTACCTCCTGGCAAAGCACCTGCGGGACCACAGTAAGTTCGTTCTTTTCCCTGTGTTTAATGTTTTATTTCTAAAAAAGAAATATAAATAAAATAGAGAAATTTGTTAATATAGATTGAATGGGAGACACAGCATTATTCATGTTCCCATTCCACAATAAGTTCTATAGGTTCAGTGTCACCGAAATGATGAGTATTTGATGTCACCTCTTGGAGAAATGACCTGTTTGCTAACCTTGATCCTTCTCTTCTCTCTACCAAATAAGTTACATAGCTACCATGCTCTGAGAAGGATTAGCGTTAGTAGTTACAGCATCAGTTGGTTGTGCAGGAATAACTGAGGCACAAGTTCAGCCAATTTTCCACATTTTCACTGAGCTGTAGGGTGGGAATTCTGACACTGTCCCGCTCCAGCTGAGTCACTTTGCCAAGTCCCTTCAGGTGCATTTGAACTCTTCTTCGCTCATTTGCTGCCAATGTAGTATTTTCTCAAATGTTATTTTAAATCTTTATCCAATAAATTGGTGGGAATTATATACTACTATAGCTTTGGTGTTTCTGTGACTACTTTAGAGTTACTTAACATAAGTGAAGATGAGCATCTTTTGATTTGATTATTGTATATAACTCTTGTCTATTCTCTGGCTGGATTATGGTCCACTTATACTTTATTTCTTGAACTGTTTATTAAGTAGAGCCATTAAGCCTTTGGTAGTAGTATAAATGAAAAATACATTATATGGGGCCAGCGCTGTGGCATAGCAGGTAAAGCCACCACCTGCAGGTGTTGGTTTGAATCTGGCTGCTCCACTTCTGATCCAGCTCTCTGCTATGGCCTGGGAAAGTAGTCTAAGATGGCCCAAGAGCTTGGACCCCTGCGCCTGTGTGGGAGACCTGGGGAAAGAACCTAGCTCCTGGCCTCAGGTTGGCACAGCTCCAGCCATTGTGGCCATTTGTGGAGTGAGCCAGTAGATGGAAGACTTAGCTCTCTCTCCCTGACTCTGAATCTCTATAACTCTGCCTTTCAAATAAATGAGTAAATCTTTAAAAAAAAGTTAACTGAAAAAATAAGAAATAAAATATTAATATTTAAAAAAAAAGAAGGGATTAGAAAAAATTCCCTGAGGGGCCGGCACTGTAGTATAGTGGGTAAAGCCACCGCCTGCAGTGCCGGCATCCCCTATGGGTGCCGATTCAAGACCTGGCTGCTCCACTTCCAATCCAGCTCTCTGCTGTGGCCTGGGAAAGCAGTAGAAGACGGTCCAAGGCCTTGGGCCCCTGCACCCATGTGGGAGACCCGGAAGAGGCTCCTGGCTCCTGGCTTTGGATCGGCCAAAGATTGAAAGACCTCTCTCTCTGTCTATTTGCTTTTCCTTCTCTCTGTGTAACTCTGGCTTTCCAAAAAAATATATAAACCTTTTTTTTTTAAATCCCTGAACAAATATAAATAAAATGGAGATTATAATTGTCCTGTCCATGGGAGCTAAAGAAACAAAGAGGAGGAAATTCACACCAAGAGCTTGATGGTGTAGCTCCACTTCCTGACAGACAGTGACCTTAGCAGCCCGCTCACCTTTCCACTGAGGCAGGTGTATGTGTGTGCGTGTCTTTCCTCAGATTGTGAAGAGTATGAAGATCTAATTGAATCAATGCTGAGGGAGAAGCCGCACTTCCTGGAGGGGCAGCTGGCAGAGGAGCTGCTACCTGCGGAGAATCTCAAGTAAGGGGGCTCTCTCGGGTGGGCAGGTGGAAAGGTGAATGCATCTCTCAAGTGGGGCAGCTCAGCTGGGGAACCAAGAACTGATGTGGCCAGGAGAAGGGCAGGGATTTACATGGTGGGCTGACCCCTCAGATTTATAAAACAGGCAGACAACAGAGAAATCACCAAATTGTAGGCTGCAGTGGATATTTAGAACCTCTTTTCGACTTGAAAAACGAGGCACTTATTGACTTGAAATTCACATACAAAATTGAAGAACGTGAACCACACAGAGACGTTTTGTATCCACACAGTGCTGTAGGATCCCCTCCTCATTAACTGTGTCTCCATCACCTCCTGACCGTGGATGCTGTCTTAGATTCTCCCTGTCAGTCGTTATTTCTGCTGAAAGCCATTGTGCCTGGCATGTTTCTGTGTCTACCTTTGTGACCACTCGCTGCACACTGCATTTTAATAAGGAAAGGTCTGTGGCTGGAGTGAGGAACTTAAGGAACATGTTGGTGAGGGAGCTGAGGAAGAACCTTGGTGTTGTTTAGAGAACCAAAAAATCAGCCCAGTGTCTAGTAATCTCGCAAGGTCTGTCTCTCTACTAAAGAGGAATCTCTTGCTCCATCTTTTCCTCTTCCCTACTGTGGGCATTTTCCCACACACAGGCAGTGATGCTGCTTAGAGGGCCCTGTGAGCACATTCTCACCAAATCTCTGCAGAGACACAGAACACACCATGGGGCCGTTCCCACCTTGACATCTTCTCTCCTGTCACACCTTAGGAAATGTGGTGTTCAAATTCAAGAGCAGGCCCAAGAGCTGACCCAATTACAGCAGAAGTTACAGGAAGGGAGAGCTCTTTCTCAGCTCATTCATCAAAATCTCCAGGCCCTCCTCACCCAGCAGGACCCTGACAGCTGCCAGAGCCGGCAACTACTCACTGAGCTGCTCAAGCTGACAGAGCACCTTGTTGCCAAACTCAGCACAGGTAAGGTGGCCAAGGCTCTGAGACTTAAGATGGTCTCAAGTTGGCATCCGACTCCACACTTCTTCAAAGAACATTTACCAACAGTCTGTAGGTTTGTGTAAACAATTCTGTAAATAGTTCTCTAAACATTTGCGGCCATTTTTGGTCAGGGTACTTGTGTAGGAACAAAGAGTGGGAAATGCAGAGCTTTGAAGGTCCCAGGGCTGCAGAGATCTCCTCCTCCCTGATGCAACTGGCCTTGGAGCAGGAGGCCGCATCCTCTAGCTTTCTTTTTTCATGCTTGGATTTCCATTTTATTTCCATTGAAATACACTTACCTTTTTATAAAGATTGATTTTTTATTTTATAGGCAGAGTTACGGGGATGGGCGGGGGAGAGAGAAATTTACTGTTGAATTGATAGTATAGACAGACTTTTCTAAACCCAGATCTGGGATTTTCTTTTTTTTTTTTTTTTCCCAGAGAAACCTTTTGGGGAACGGGAATAGGAGAGGGAGAAGGTGGGGTGGGAGCTTCAGTGAGTCTCCTGATGCTTCCTTCACTGGGGAGGCAGCCTTGCACGGTGTCAGAGGTCTTTGCTCCCTAGCAGGGCAGGCAACCGTTTGCCAGAGCACATGTCCTGCCCATGTGTCTCTATCCCTGTGACTCAATCTCAAGCTCTATCACCGCCAGAGAAGGTGGGGTGGGAGGGTGGGTATGGAGGAAAGAGTTACTGTATTCCCTCCAGTTTCAAAACACCGGAGAGAGGATGTGACTGGAGGCAGCTTGTTAGAGGGAACAAAAGCCACAGTGCAAGAGTGGAAAGTCTCGGCTGCTCCTCAGCGTGTTTTCACACACGTGTGACAGATCTTTTGTGGATTTCAATCTCCTTGTCTGTAGAGTGTCAAATAATCTGTTTCACAGTAGAAGTAACACTATGGCCATCTCCTGTGGGATATTCACACCCTGGTAACACTCCCTGACAGCCACAGCCCCCTGCGTTTTGCAGCTACCTCTGGATTTCAGCCTAGCAAACCATGTGGCCTTTCTCTTCCCTGATGAAGTTGACTGAGCTCCCGAGTTCTCTAGAACACTATGCCATGCCCTCAGTGTTCCATCTTGGGCATTAGGTCTGACTGGAGCCACTAATGCCCTACACTCTCTGGGTGGCCCCAGAGATCCTGGTGGACCAGAGGCTCTGTAGAACTCACACTTCCACCCAGTAGCAGTACACAGAGTTCACTGTCCATGCAGTCTCCAAGACAATGAAGAGCAAATTCGCATTTGGCTGTTCTCAACCCAACAGCCAGGTAGCCTATTGCTGGAGCTGATGTTGTTGGGGGCCAGATGATCTTAGGGTTTCCAGAAAATGAGGCCACGGGAGATGTGGGTAACATCCTGTTTCAATGGAGAGAATGGGATCACCTGGCTCCAAGGGCATATGGTCAGCCCGGGATGGTGGCCTGGAGACACACTGTAGCCTCTGAGGCTGTTGCCAAAGTCCCAGATGTCTCTCATGGAAAAGTAGAAGTCCTGGTGGCGGTAGCTGTGGCGTTGGACCATTTCCTGAAGGTGTCCTTCCTTATCTGACTTGATTTACAGTCAACCAGACATCTGGGAACCAGGAGGAGCCTTACGTGGACTCTCCCCATACCAGGTAGGTCTGCCAGCCCTGTGGACTTTGACTTTGCAGGGATCCCTGAAGTGTCACAGTAGATCCTGGGAGAGACAAAACAGGCTGAGGGAGCCATGGCACTCCCACAGGACCATGTCCTCCTGTCTCAGAAGACAATATTGCATCTTGTCATGGAGTTGCCCAAAGGGGTTCCCATGGCCTCTTCCACTCACTGCCCAAGAGATAGTCTTAGGGTTGACTC
The DNA here is from genome assembly GCF_051225735.1 of Oryctolagus cuniculus. Classification (NCBI taxonomy): domain Eukaryota; kingdom Metazoa; phylum Chordata; class Mammalia; order Lagomorpha; family Leporidae; genus Oryctolagus; species Oryctolagus cuniculus. Next base: position 97,506,821 of record NC_142878.1, on the reverse strand, counting down.
AGACCAAGTGGCCTTTATGTGGAATTCCGGAAGTCACCACAGCTTCCCTGGCTCACAAGAGGAGAGGGCCACTCTCTGGACTACATTCAATTTCTGTCCATGTAAGGGCATTCCATCTGTGGGTGGCACAAAAAGTGATCCATTGAGATCCCAGAGCCAGCCATCAGAAGGCAGAGGGAGCAGTCTGAGGAGTGGGGGTGAGAGAGCCAGAGTGCTGGGGTACAAGAACTCCTCAGCAGGTGTATCTGTCATCATCGAGATATCTGGGGAGTTGATGCCTGACTGGGTCTCAGGGGTGACCCACAGCTTCAGTGAGGCTCCTGGTGCTTCCTTCACTGGGGAGGCAGCCATGCAGGGTGTCAGAGGTCTTTGCTCCCTAGCAGGGCAGGCAACTGTTTGCCAGAGGACATGTCCTGCCCATGTGTCTCTATCCCTGTGACTCAGTCTTCAGCTTGTCACCGCCAGTCCTCTCAGAGTCACCTTGTGACCAGGGAGTGGGACATCTGCTGGGGCCCGTTTTACCTCTAGCCACAGATGCACTGTTACTGCTTTGGAGGGCGGGCATGAGTTGGTGCTACTCACATCCCATGTTTGTAAATGTGCCTTATCTCCACACTCCAGCAGGCCAAGTCTCAGGCTGGCCCAGCTGGAGCTTCTCAATGGCCTGCCTAAACCCAGAGTGGGACCCTGGTGGCCCTGTCCTATGGACAACATTGTGGAGATGGCTTACGATGAGATCTGTGCCAGTGTCTGGAACCTCCAACAAGAAGAATGCTTCTTCAGGGAAGCTGGCCTTGGCAGTGAGTACTTCTGGGGCAAGGTGATGCTTCGAGCCCCAGGGTTCTCCCCAGTACACAGCCACAGGTCTGCCTTGCAGCCACCAGCCCTAGCTGAGTAACAAGAGCACTGTGTGCTGGAGCAGGGCCCATGGCTTCATGGTAGGAAACACCAGATTACACAGCATGAACACATGAGGAATTTGGGGATCTAAGCATAGTATAGCAACTAGAGTTGGAGTCATGTGGTTCCCCAGAAACACCCCATGAGATAATACCGCCTCATGCCCACAGCAGTGTATCCGACCAGCCAGAGGCTTGTCAGCACAATGAGTCTGGCTAAAAATGATGGATGAGACTAAGAGCCTTCAGCAGCAATCTCTTCACAAACTGCTGAAACTTTGTAACCGCTACCAGTTCTGGAAGAATACAGGAGAGTAGGAAAAGATAAACAGGAGCACAGGGCCCAAATGAAATGAACCCAAAAAGCAGAGGGTATGAAAAACACCAATGGTCACTGAGGTCAAGACTGTGGTGAGGCAGTTAGAAATCGAGTTGAATTGATTGTCCATAACAAACCACGAGAAAAAGAAAACCCAAGACATCCCAGTGTGGAGCTGACACTTCCCAACAAAATAGCAGAGGTCAGATGAATTGACACCCAGTTAATAAAAAATATGCTGAAAAAAAAAAGCAACAGATATCACTACTCACAACTTTTAGTACCTTTGAGTGATACTGCAGAGATATCTCTATGCAAATATGAGGCCTTAACACTTCTCCCAATGACCACAGCATTCAGGGAAGCCCTGCCATTCGAAACACCTAGGGGTCCTGTGTGTTTCACCAACCCAGCGACTGACAGGGTAGGCAGGGAGAGTCAAGTATCCCACCTACCCTGACATTAGAATTGTGCTTGTCAGGGCTGAATGTTGCTTGTTGGCAGCACGGGGCAAAGATGGGCGCAAAAAAGACACTAAGCTGGGGTATACAGCACAATAGAGATCCTGAAATGTAGTGGGTGATGGGCGGTCCGAAGACTACCCTGGCAGGCAAGCAAAGCCACTATCTGGACTAGGCGCCAGTCTAAACGCCAGCTTCTGAGCCACCAAGACAACCACCCTGAGGTATGTACACATCTTGGCCTGTGCGTGGGTAAGCCTAGTCCTCAGTGGGGCCTTCCCTGTCTCATTCGATTTGCAGTCGGCCCGACGGCTCTGGATCGGGAGCGGCCTTCCCTAGGTCCTGCCCTGCCCAGGTAGGTCTCCCGACCCCGTGAAGGCCCCGCCCCGGGGCTGGAATCCCGGCAGACTTCCCCGCTATCCCGGGAGGCCCAGGGCTGGGCCGCGTGGTGCCCGCACACCCACTGCCCCCCTCGGCCCCGTGTGTCTATGGGCCCGGTGGCAGCACGGCCTCCAAGCGTGCGAGTGACACGGAGGGGGCTGTGGCCTGCCCCCACCCCTGGGGAGGCCGTCCCGGGATCCCTGCGCACCCAGTGGCCCCGTAGGACGTCCTGCGGTCCGGGTGGCTGTCCCGCTTTCCACGCGGAGGCTGACCGGAGTCTGGCCCGCAGCCACGACCCAACCACATCACTCAGCGTTCGGTGGGCGGCACGGGGATGGACGGGTCCTCGGGGAATCCTGGGCCACTCCACAGAGGCTGCGGAGGCAGACTGTGGTGGGGGAGGGGTTCTGACGGTGGCCCGAGGGCTGTCCCACCTCGACAAGCCAGGTGCATTGGTGGTGCCAGGTGTGGCCTGGGCAGTCGATGCGTGCCGCCAGAGCTCCTGCGAGGGTCCTGGAGTGCTTTGGGCGGGGTCAGAGCTCTGGGGTCCGAGTTCATTGTCTGCCCGGCCCCGGCCCGGCCGTTTCTGCGGCTCAGTCCGCGGCTGTCTCCAGCAACCCCTGCGGAGATGAGAGCTGGCCTGTGGCGGGGGACGAGGACCGCCTCTGGGGCCCACGTGCCCATAGCCACGCACGCACTGGCTTCCCTGGGCCGGCAGGCAGGGCCCGGGGCTCGACCACCTGCCGCGTTGGTGACCCTGCTGTGGTTTTCCTTCCCACCCCAGCGGGCCCGAACTCGAGCTGCCCCGGCTGGGGCAGTTCCCTGTCCCATGTGCAGCCATCGCGGGACCCCGTTGGCCGTGTCCTGCGGCCGGGCATGTGGCCGTGGCTAACCTCCAGGTCTGTGACAGCGCCAGGGGCCTCCGGCGGGAGGAATGCCACATCTTCCAGACCATAGACATGTTCGGTGAGTCCTCCCGGGGCACGGTGTCCCCGCTGAGCCACTGGGGCTCGTCCCTGGACAGCGCCAGTCTTCCTTCGCGGAGCCAGCCGCGAGGCTGAGTCCCGGGGCACAGGGCCGCCTGAAGCGGGGGGGCGGGTGGAGGGGGAGGCCGGCACACAGGGCCCGGGTCTTGTGAGACCCCATGGGTGGTGGGTGTGAAGCATATCCACGTTCACTGCGGTGTCCGGGTCGGGCCTGCCTCTGGGGTGTGGGTCACACTGTTTGGCCCTGCCTGACACGCAGCCTGCCAGGTCCCGCGGGGCACGTGGTTGCGGCCCCAGAGGCTATTCCAGGGCAGGGCCAGCGCCCGCAAGCCTGCGCGCTTCACAGGCTGCCTAGGAAGAGGGGGCCACGCCAGCAGCCTTCAGCCTGCTTCCTTCCCAACCCGCAGACAGCCCCTGAAAGCCGCAGCTCCCAGCTGTGGCAAGCAGACAAGTGGTCCCTGGCTTTCGCGTCAGCTGGCGGAGCGCCGAGCGCCAGAGCGCTCTGGAACCACAGCTCTGCGTGCCCTGGGTGTTCCGTGTGCCGGGGGGAGGCCTGAGTCGCTGGCCTCGACGCCTCTCCCAGCGACCACGGCATTCTGGGAAGCCCGGCAGTTGAGAGACCCAGGGGTCCTGTGGGTGTTGGGTGTCCCCCGCCCAGCGACTGGCAGAGCGGGCAGGGAGAGTCCGCTGTCCCGCCTACGCTGCCCTTGGAATTGTGTGGGTCGGGGTTAGATTTCTGCTGTCGGCAGCCCAGGGCGGAGATGGGCGCCCCGGGACACTGAGCTGGGGTCCGGTGCGTGTGAAGGCTTCCTTAGGGCCCTGCCCCGTGAGGTGGGGCGGTTGAAGGGCGGTCCAGAGCCCCCATGGCAGGCGGGCGCCAGTCCAGGCCAGTGCCTGGAGACTCAGCGCCCTGCCTCCCGGCAAGCCTCGAGCCACCAAGACGACGGGCCGTCCTTTAGGGGGTGTGGACATCCTGGCCTGTGCGTGGGTAAGCCTAGTCCTCAGTGGGGCCTTTCCTGTCTCATTCGATTCGCAGTCGGCCCGACGGCTCTGGATCGGGAGCGGCCTTCCCTAGGTCCTGCCCTGCCCAGGTAGGTCTCCCGACCCCGTGAAGGCCCCGCCCCGGGGCTGGGATCCCGGGCAGACTTCCCCGCTATCCCGGGAGGCCCAGGGCTGGGCCGTGTGGTGCCCACACACCCACTGCCCCCCTCGGCCCCGTGTGTCTATGGGCCCGGTGGCAGCACGGCCTCCAAGCATGCGAGTGACACGGAGGGGGCTGTGGCCTGCCCCCACCCCTGGGGAGGCCGTCCTGGGATCCCTGCGTACCCAGTGGCCCCGTAGGACGTCCTGCGGTCCGGGTGGCTGTCCCGCTTTCCACGCGGAGGCTTACCGGAGTCTGGCCCGCAGCCACGACCCAACCACATCACTCAGCCTTAGGTGGGCGGCACGGGGACGGACGGGTCCTCGGGGAATCCTGGGCCACTCCACAGAGGCTGCGGAGGCAGACTGTGGTGGGGGAGGGGTTCTGACGGTGGCCAGAGGGCTGTCCCAACTCGACAAGCCAGGTGCATTGGTGGTGCCAGGTGCGGCCTGGGCAGTCGATGCGTGCTGCCAGAGCTCCTGCGAGGGTCCTGGAGTGCTTTGGGCGGGGTCAGAGATCTGGGGTCCGAGTCCATTGTCTGCCCAGCCCCGGCCCCGGGCCCGGGCCCGGCCCGGCCCGGCCGTGTCTGCGGCTCAGTCCGCGGCTGTCTCCAGCAACCCCTGCAGAGCTGAGAGCTGGCCTGTGGTGGGGGACGAGGACCGCCTCTGGGGCCCATGTGCCCATAGCCACGCACGCACTGGCTTCCCTGGGCCGGCAGGCAGGGCCCGGGGGTCGACCACCTGCCGCGTTGGTGACCCTGCTGTGGTTTTCCTTCCCACCCCAGCGGGCCCGAACTCGAGCTGCCCCGGCTGGGGCAGTTCCCTGTCCCATGTGCAGCCATTGCGGGACCCCGTTGGTCGTGTCCTGCGGCCGGGCACGTGGCTGTGGCTTACCTCCAGGTCTGTGACAGCGCCTGGGGCCTCCGGCGGGAGGAATGCCACATCTTCCAGACCATAGACATGTTCGGTGAGTCCTCCCGGGGCACGGTGTCCCCGCTGAGCCACTGGGGCTCGTCCCTGGACAGCGCCAGTCTTCCTTCGCGGAGCCAGCCGCGAGGCTGAGTCCCGGGTCACAGGGCCGCCTGAAGCGGGGGGGCGGGTGGAGGGGGGGGGCCGGCACACAGGGCCCGGGTCTTGTGAGACCCCATGGGTGGTGGGTGTGAAGCATATCCACGTTCACTGCGGTGTCCGGGTCGGGCCTGCCTCTGGGGTGTGGGTCACACTGTTTGGCCCTGCCTGACACGCAGCCTGCCAGGTCCCGCGGGGCACGTGGTTGCGGCCCCAGAGGCTATTCCAGGGCAGGGCCAGCGCCCGCAAGCCTGCGCGCTTCACAGGCTGCCTAGGAAGAGGGGGCCACGCCAGCAGCCTTCAGCCTGCTTCCTTGCCAACCCGCAGACAGCCCCTGAAAGCCGCAGCTCCCAGCTGTGGCAAGCAGACAAGTGGTCCCTGGCTTTCGCATCAGCTGGCGGAGCGCCGAGCGCCAGAGCGCTCTGGAACCACAGCTCTGCGTGCCCTGGGTGTTCCGTGTGCCGGGGGGAGGCCTGAGTCGCCGGCCTCGACGCCTCTCCCAGCGACCACGGCATTCTGGGAAGCCCGGCAGTTGAGAGACCCAGGGGTCCTGTGGGTGTTGGGTGTCCCCCGCCCAGCGACTGGCAGGGCGGGCAGGGAGAGTCCGCTGTCCCGCCTACGCTGCCCTTGGAATTGTGTGGGTCGGGGTTAGATTTCTGCTGTCGGCAGCCCAGGGTGGAGATGGGCGCCACGGGACACTGAGCTGGGGTCCGGTGCGTGTGAAGGCTTCCTTAGGGCCCTGCCCCGTGAGGTGGGGCGGTTGAAGGGCGGTCCAGAGCCCCCATGGCAGGCGGGCGCCAGTCCAGGCCAGTGCCTGGAGACTCAGCGCCCTGCCTCCAGGCAAGCCTCGAGCCACCAAGACGACGGGCCGTCCTTTAGGGGGTGTGGACGTCCTGGCCTGTGCGTGGGTAAGCCTAGTCCTCAGTGGGGCCTTCCCTGTCTCATTCGATTCGCAGTCGGCCCGACGGCTCTGGATCGGGAGCGGCCTTCCCTAGGTCCTGCCCTGCCCAGGTAGGTCTCCCGACCCCGTGAAGGCCCCGCCCCGGGGCTGGGATCCCGGGCAGACTTCCCCGCTATCCCGGGAGGCCCAGGGCTGGGCCGCGTGGTGCCCGCACACCCACTGCCCCCCTCGGCCCCGTGTGTCTATGGGCCCGGTGGCAGCACGGCCTCCAAGCGTGCGAGTGACACGGAGGGGGCTGTGGCCTGCCCCCACCCCTGGGGAGGCCATCCCGGGATCCCTGCGCACCCAGTGGCCCCGTAGGACGTCCTGCGGTCCGGGTGGCTGTCCCGCTTTCCACGCGGAGGCTGGCCCGCAGGCACGACACAACCACATCACTCAGCCTTCGCTGGGCGGCACGGGGACGGACGGGTCCTCGGGGAATCCTGGGCCACTCCACAGAGGCTGCGGAGGCAGACTGTGGTGGGGGAGGGGTTCTGACGGTGGCCAGAGGGCTGTCCCACCTCGACAAGCCAGGTGCATTGGTGGTGCCAGGTGCGGCCTGGGCAGTCGATGCGTGCCGCAGAGCTCCTGCGAGGGTCCTGGAGTGCTTTGGGCGGGGTCAGAGCTCTGGGGTCCGAGTCCATTGTCTGCCCGGCCCTGGCCCGGCCGTGCCTGCGGCTCAGTCCGCGGCTGTCTCCAGCAACCCCTGCAGAGCTGAGAGCTGGCCTGTGGCGGGGGACGAGGACCGCCTCTGGGGCCCACGTGCCCATAGCCACGCACGCACTGGCTTCCCTGGGCCGGCAGGCAGGGCCCGGGGCTAACCACCTGCCGCGTTGGTGACCCTGCTGTGGTTTTCCTTCCCACCCCAGCGGGCCCGAACTCGAGCTGCCCCGGCTGGGGCAGTTCCCTGTCCCATGTGCAGCCATCGCGGGACCCCGTTGGCCGTGTCCTGCGGCCGGGCACGTGGCCGTGGCTTACCTCCAGGTCTGTGACAGCGCCTGGGGCCTACGGCGGGAGGAATGCCACATCTTCCAGACCATAGACATGTTCGGTGAGTCCTCCCGGGGCAGGGTGTCCCCGCTGAGCCACTGGGGCTCGTCCCTGGACAGCGCCAGTCTTCCTTCGCGGAGCCAGCCGCGAGGCTGAGTCCCGGGGCACAGGGCCGCCTGAAGCGGGGCGGGGGCGGGTGGAGGGGGGGGCCGGCACACAGGGCCCGGGTCTTGTGAGACCCCATGGGTGGTGGGTGTGAAGCATATCCACGTTCACTGCGGTGTCCGGGTCGGGCCTGCCTCTGGGGTGTGGGTCACACTGTTTGGCCCTGCCTGACACGCAGCCTGCCAGGTCCCGCGGGGCACGTGGTTGCGGTCCCAGAGGCTATTCCAGGGCAGGGCCAGCGCCCGCAAGCCTGCGCGCTTCACAGTCTGCCTAGGAAGAGGGGGCCACGCCAGCAGCCTTCAGCCTGCTTCCTTGCCAACCCGCAGACAGCCCCTGAAAGCCACAGCTCCCAGCTGTGGCAAGCAGACAAGTGGTCCCTGGCTTTCGCATCAGCTGGCGGAGCGCCGAGCGCCAGAGCGCTCTGGAACCACAGCTCTGCGTGCCCTGGGTGTTCCGTGTGCCGGGGGGAGGCCTGAGTCGCCGGCCTCGACGCCTCTCCCAGCGACCACGGCATTCTGGGAAGCCCGGCAGTTGAGAGACCCAGGGGTCCTGTGGGTGTTGGGTGTCCCACGCCCAGCGACTGGCAGGGCGGGCAGGGAGAGTCCGCTGTCCCGCCTACGCTGCCCTTGGAATTGTGTGGGTCGGGGTTAGATTTCTGCTGTCGGCAGCCCAGGGCGGAGATGGGCGCCCCAGGACACTGAGCTGGGGTCCGGTGCGTGTGAAGGCTTCCTTAGGGCCCTGCCCCGTGAGGTGGGGCGGTTGAAGGGTGGTCCAGAGCCCCCATGGCAGGCGGGCGCCAGTCCAGGCCAGTGCCTGGAGACTCAGCGCCCTGCCTCCAGGCAAGCCTCGAGCCACCAAGACGACGGGCCGTCCTTTAGGGGGTGTGGACGTCCTGGCCTGTGCGTGGGTAAGCCTAGTCCTCAGTGGGGCCTTCCCTGTCTCATTCGATTCGCAGTCGGCCCGACGGCTCTGGATCGGGAGCGGCCTTCCCTAGGTCCTGCCCTGCCCAGGTAGGTCTCCCGACCCCGTGAAGGCCCCGCCCCGGGGCTGGGATCCCGGGCAGACTTCCCCGCTATCCCGGGAGGCCCAGGGCTGGGCCGCGTGGTGCCCGCACACCCACTGCCCCCCTCGGCCCCGTGTGTCTATGGGCCCGGTGGCAGCACGGCCTCCAAGCGTGCGAGTGACACGGAGGGGGCTGTGGCCTGCCCCCACCCCTGGGGAGGCCGTCCCGGGATCCCTGCGCACCCAGTGGCCCCGTAGGACGTCCTGCGGTCCGGGTGGCTGTCCCGCTTTCCACGCGGAGGCTGGCCCGCAGGCACGACACAACCACATCACTCAGCCTTCGGTGGGCGGCACGGGGACGGACGGGTCCTCGGGGAATCCTGGGCCACTCCACAGAGGCTGCGGAGGCAGACTGTGGTGGGGGAGGGGTTCTGATGGTGGCCCGAGGGCTGTCCCACCTCGACAAGCCAGGTGCATTGGTGGTGCCAGGTGCGGCCTGGGCAGTCGATGCGTGCCGCCAGAGCTCCTGCGAGGGTCCTGGAGTGCTTTGGGCGGGGTCAGAGCTCTGGGGTCCGAGTCCATTGTCTGCCCGGCCCTGGCCCGGCCGTGCCTGCGGCTCAGTCCGCGGCTGTCTCCAGCAACCCCTGCAGAGCTGAGAGCTGGCCTGTGGCGGGGGACGAGGACCGCCTCTGGGGCCCACGTGCCCATAGCCACGCACGCACTGGCTTCCCTGGGCCGGCAGGCAGGGCCCGGGGCTAACCACCTGCCGCGTTGGTGACCCTGCTGTGGTTTTCCTTCCCACCCCAGCGGGCCCGAACTCGAGCTGCCCCGGCTGGGGCAGTTCCCTGTCCCATGTGCAGCCATCGCGGGACCCCGTTGGCCGTGTCCTGCGGCCGGGCACGTGGCCGTGGCTTACCTCCAGGTCTGTGACAGCGCCTGGGGCCTACGGCGGGAGGAATGCCACATCTTCCAGACCATAGACATGTTCGGTGAGTCCTCCCGGGGCAGGGTGTCCCCGCTGAGCCACTGGGGCTCGTCCCTGGACAGCGCCAGTCTTCCTTCGCGGAGCCAGCCGCGAGGCTGAGTCCCGGGGCACAGGGCCGCCTGAAGCGGGGCGGGGGCGGGTGGAGGGGGGGGCCGGCACACAGGGCCCGGGTCTTGTGAGACCCCATGGGTGGTGGGTGTGAAGCATATCCACGTTCACTGCGGTGTCCGGGTCGGGCCTGCCTCTGGGGTGTGGGTCACACTGTTTGGCCCTGCCTGACACGCAGCCTGCCAGGTCCCGCGGGGCACGTGGTTGCGGTCCCAGAGGCTATTCCAGGGCAGGGCCAGCGCCCGCAAGCCTGCGCGCTTCACAGTCTGCCTAGGAAGAGGGGGCCACGCCAGCAGCCTTCAGCCTGCTTCCTTGCCAACCCGCAGACAGCCCCTGAAAGCCACAGCTCCCAGCTGTGGCAAGCAGACAAGTGGTCCCTGGCTTTCGCATCAGCTGGCGGAGCGCCGAGCGCCAGAGCGCTCTGGAACCACAGCTCTGCGTGCCCTGGGTGTTCCGTGTGCCGGGGGGAGGCCTGAGTCGCCGGCCTCGACGCCTCTCCCAGCGACCACGGCATTCTGGGAAGCCCGGCAGTTGAGAGACCCAGGGGTCCTGTGGGTGTTGGGTGTCCCCCGCCCAGCGACTGGCAGGGCGGGCAGGGAGAGTCCGCTGTCCCGCCTACGCTGCCCTTGGAATTGTGTGGGTCGGGGTTAGATTTCTGCTGTCGGCAGCCCAGGGCGGAGATGGGCGCCCCAGGACACTGAGCTGGGGTCCGGTGCGTGTGAAGGCTTCCTTAGGGCCCTGCCCCGTGAGGTGGGGCGGTTGAAGGGTGGTCCAGAGCCCCCATGGCAGGCGGGCGCCAGTCCAGGCCAGTGCCTGGAGACTCAGCGCCCTGCCTCCAGGCAAGCCTCGAGCCACCAAGACGACGGGCCGTCCTTTAGGGGGTGTGGACGTCCTGGCCTGTGCGTGGGTAAGCCTAGTCCTCAGTGGGGCCTTCCCTGTCTCATTCGATTCGCAGTCGGCCCGACGGCTCTGGATCGGGAGCGGCCTTCCCTAGGTCCTGCCCTGCCCAGGTAGGTCTCCCGACCCCGTGAAGGCCCCGCCCCGGGGCTGGGATCCCGGGCAGACTTCCCCGCTATCCCGGGAGGCCCAGGGCTGGGCCGCGTGGTGCCCGCACACCCACTGCCCCCCTCGGCCCCGTGTGTCTATGGGCCCGGTGGCAGCACGGCCTCCAAGCGTGCGAGTGACACGGAGGGGGCTGTGGCCTGCCCCCACCCCTGGGGAGGCCGTCCCGGGATCCCTGCGCACCCAGTGGCCCCGTAGGACGTCCTGCGGTCCGGGTGGCTGTCCCGCTTTCCACGCGGAGGCTGGCCCGCAGGCACGACACAACCACATCACTCAGCCTTCGGTGGGCGGCACGGGGACGGACGGGTCCTCGGGGAATCCTGGGCCACTCCACAGAGGCTGCGGAGGCAGACTGTGGTGGGGGAGGGGTTCTGATGGTGGCCCGAGGGCTGTCCCACCTCGACAAGCCAGGTGCATTGGTGGTGCCAGGTGCGGCCTGGGCAGTCGATGCGTGCCGCCAGAGCTCCTGCGAGGGTCCTGGAGTGCTTTGGGCGGGGTCAGAGCTCTGGGGTCCGAGTCCATTGTCTGCCTGGCCCCGGCCCCGGGCCCGGGCCCGGCCCGGCCCGGCCGTGTCTGCGGCTCAGTCCGCGGCTGTCTCCAGCAACCCCTGCAGAGCTGAGAGCTGGCCTGTGGCGGGGGACGAGGACCGCCTCTGGGGCCCACGTGCCCATAGCCACGCACGCACTGGCTTCCCTGGGCCGGCAGGCAGGGCCCGGGGCTCGACCACCTGCCGCGTTGGTGACCCTGCTGTGGTTTTCCTTCCCACCCCAGCGGGCCCGAACTCGAGCTGCCCCGGCTGGGGCAGTTCCCTGTCCCATGTGCAGCCATCGCGGGACCCCGTTGGCCGTGTCCTGCGGCCGGGCACGTGGCCGTGGCTTACCTCCAGGTCTGTGACAGCGCCTGGGGCCTCCGGCGGGAGGAATGCCACATCTTCCAGACCATAGACATGTTCGGTGAGTCCTCCCGGGGCACGGTGTCCCCGCTGAGCCACTGGGGCTCGTCCCTGGACAGCGCCAGTCTTCCTTCGCGGAGCCAGCCGCGAGGCTGAGTCCCGGGGCACAGGGCCGCCTGAAGCGGGGGGGCGGGTGGAGGGGGGGGGCTGGCACACAGGGCCCGGGTCTTGTGAGACCCCATGGGTGGTGGGTGTGAAGCATATCCACGTTCACTGCGGTGTCCGGGTCGGGCCTGCCTCTGGGGTGTGGGTCACACTGTTTGGCCCTGCCTGACACGCAGCCTGCCAGGTCCCGCGGGGCACGTGGTTGCGGCCCCAGAGGCTATTCCAGGGCAGGGCCAGCGCCAGCGCCCGCAAGCCTGCGCGCTTCAGGCTGGCTAGGAAGAGGGGGCCACGCCAGCAGCCTTCAGCCTGCTTCCTTCCCAACCCGCAGACAGCCCCTGAAAGCCGCAGCTCCCAGCTGTGGCAAGCAGACAAGTGGTCCCTGGCTTTCGCATCAGCTGGCGGAGCGCCGCGCGCCAGAGCGCTCTGGAACGCTCTGCGTGCCCTGGGTGTTCCGTGTGCCGGGGGGAGGCCTGAGTCGCCGGCCTCGACGCCTCTCCCAGCGACCACAGCATTCTGTCTGGGAAGCCCGGCAGTTGAGAGACCCAGGGGTCCTGTGGGTGTTGGGTGTCCCCCGCCCAGCGACTGGCAGAGCGGGCAGGGAGAGTCCGCTGTGCCGCCTACGCTGCCCTTGGAATTGTGTGGGTCGGGGTTAGATTTCTGCTGTCTGCAGCCCAGGGCGGAGATGGGCGCCCCGGGACACTGAGCTGGGGTCCGGTGCGTGTGAAGGCTTCCTTAGGGCCCTGCCACGTGAGGTGGGGCGGTTGAAGGGCGGTCCAGAGCCCCCATGGCAGGCGGGCGCCAGTCCAGGCCAGTGCCTGGAGACTCAGCGCCCTGCCTCCCGGCAAGCCTCGAGCCACCCAGACGACGGACCGTCCTTTAGGGGGTGTGGACGTCCTGGCCTGTGCGTGGGTAAGCCTAGTCCTCAGTGGGGCCTTCCCTGTCTCATTCGATTCGCAGTCGGCCCGACGGCTCTGGATCGGGAGCGGCCTTCCCTAGGTCCTGCCCTGCCCAGGTAGGTCTCCCGACCCCGTGAAGGCCCCGCCCCGGGGCTGGGATCCCGGGCAGACTTCCCCGCTATCCCGGGAGGCCCAGGGCTGGGCCGCGTGGTGCCCGCACACCCACTGCCCCCCTCGGCCCCGTGTGTCTATGGGCCCGGTGGCAGCATGGCCTCCAAGCGTGCGAGTGACACGGAGAGGGCTGTGGCCTGCCCCCACCCCTGGGGAGGCCGTCCCGGGATCCGTGCGGACCCAGTGGCCCCGTAGGACGTCCTGCAGTCCGGGTGGCTGTCCCGCTTTCCACGCGGAGGCTGACCGGAGTCTGGCCCGCAGTCACGACCCAACCACATCACTCAGCCTTCGCTGGGCGGCACGGGGACGGGTCCTCGGGGAATCCTGGGCCACTCCACAGAGGCTGCGGAGGCAGACTGTGGTGGGGGAGGGGTTCTGACGGTGGCCAGAGGGCTGTGCCACCTCGACAAGCCAGGTGCATTGGTGGTGCCAGGTGCGGCCTGGGCAGTCGATGCGTGCCGCAGAGCTCCTGCGAGGGTCCTGGAGTGCTTTGGGCGGGGTCAGAGCTCTGGGGTCCGAGTCCATTGTCTGCCCGGCCCCGGCCCGGCCGTGCCTGCGGCTCAGTCCGCGGCTCTCTCCAGCAACCCCTTCAGAGCTGAGAGCTGGCCTGTGGCGGGGGACGAGGACCGCCTCTGGGGCCCACGTGCCCATAGCCACGCAGGCACTGGCTTCCCTGGGCCGGCAGGCAGGGCCCGGGGCTCGACCACCTGCCGCGTTGGTGACCCTGCTGTGGTTTTCCTTCCCACCCCAGCGGGCCCGAACTCGAGCTGCCCCGGCTGGGGCAGTTCCCTGTCCCACGTGCAGCCATCGCGGGACCCCGTTGGCCGTGTCCTGCGGCCGGGCACGTGGCCGTGGCTTACTTCCAGGTCTGTGACAGTGCCTGGGGCCTCCGGCGGGAGGAATGCCACATCTTCCAGACCATAGACATGTTCGGTGAGTCCTCCCGGGGCAGGGTGTCCCCGCTGAGCCACTGGGGCTCATCCCTGGACAGCGCCAGTCTTCCTTCGCGGAGCCAGCCGCGAGGCTGAGTCCCGGGGCACAGGGCCGCCTGAAGCGGGGCGGGGGCGGGTGGAGCGGGGGGGCCGGCACACAGGGCCCGGGTCTTGTGAGACCCCATGGGTGGTGGGTGTGAAGCATATCCACGTTCACTGCGGTGTCCGGGTCGGGCCTGCCTCTGGGGTGTGGGTCACACTGTTTGGCCCTGCCTGACACGCAGCCTGCCAGGTCCCGCGGGGCACGTGGTTGCGGCCCCAGAGGCTATTCCAGGGCAGGGCCAGCGCCAGCGCCCGCAAGCCTGCGCGCTTCAGGCTGGCTAGGAAGAGGGGGCCACGCCAGCAGCCTTCAGCCTGCTTCCTTCCCAACCCGCAGACAGCCCCTGAAAGCCGCAGCTCCCAGCTGTGGCAAGCAGACAAGTGGTCCCTGGCTTTCGCATCAGCTGGCGGAGCGCCGCGCGCCAGAGCGCTCTGGAACGCTCTGCGTGCCCTGGGTGTTCCGTGTGCCGGGGGGAGGCCTGAGTCGCCGGCCTCGACGCCTCTCCCAGCGACCACAGCATTCTGTCTGGGAAGCCCGGCAGTTGAGAGACCCAGGGGTCCTGTGGGTGTTGGGTGTCCCCCGCCCAGCGACTGGCAGAGCGGGCAGGGAGAGTCCGCTGTGCCGCCTACGCTGCCCTTGGAATTGTGTGGGTCGGGGTTAGATTTCTGCTGTCTGCAGCCCAGGGCGGAGATGGGCGCCCCGGGACACTGAGCTGGGGTCCGGTGCGTGTGAAGGCTTCCTTAGGGCCCTGCCACGTGAGGTGGGGCGGTTGAAGGGCGGTCCAGAGCCCCCATGGCAGGCGGGCGCCAGTCCAGGCCAGTGCCTGGAGACTCAGCGCCCTGCCTCCCGGCAAGCCTCGAGCCACCCAGACGACGGACCGTCCTTTAGGGGGTGTGGACGTCCTGGCCTGTGCGTGGGTAAGCCTAGTCCTCAGTGGGGCCTTCCCTGTCTCATTCGATTCGCAGTCGGCCCGACGGCTCTGGATCGGGAGCGGCCTTCCCTAGGTCCTGCCCTGCCCAGGTAGGTCTCCCGACCCCGTGAAGGCCCCGCCCCAGGGCTGGGATCCCGGGCAGACTTCCCCGCTATCCCGGGAGGCCCAGGGCTGGGCCGCGTGGTGCCCGCACACCCACTGCCCCCCTCGGCCCCGTGTGTCTATGGGCCCGGTGGCAGCATGGCCTCCAAGCGTGCGAGTGACACGGAGAGGGCTGTGGCCTGCCCCCACCCCTGGGGAGGCCGTCCCGGGATCCGTGCGGACCCAGTGGCCCCGTAGGACGTCCTGCAGTCCGGGTGGCTGTCCCGCTTTCCACGCGGAGGCTGACCGGAGTCTGGCCCGCAGTCACGACCCAACCACATCACTCAGCCTTCGCTGGGCGGCACGGGGACGGGTCCTCGGGGAATCCTGGGCCACTCCACAGAGGCTGCGGAGGCAGACTGTGGTGGGGGAGGGGTTCTGATGGTGGCCAGAGGGCTGTGCCACCTCGACAAGCCAGGTGCATTGGTGGTGCCAGGTGCGGCCTGGGCAGTCGATGCGTGCCGCAGAGCTCCTGCGAGGGTCCTGGAGTGCTTTGGGCGGGGTCAGAGCTCTGGGGTCCGAGTCCATTGTCTGCCCGGCCCCGGCCCGGCCGTGCCTGCGGCTCAGTCCGCGGCTCTCTCCAGCAACCCCTTCAGAGCTGAGAGCTGGCCTGTGGCGGGGGACGAGGACCGCCTCTGGGGCCCACGTGCCCATAGCCACGCAGGCACTGGCTTCCCTGGGCCGGCAGGCAGGGCCCGGGGCTCGACCACCTGCCGCGTTGGTGACCCTGCTGTGGTTTTCCTTCCCACCCCAGCGGGCCCGAACTCGAGCTGCCCCGGCTGGGGCAGTTCCCTGTCCCACGTGCAGCCATCGCGGGACCCCGTTGGCCGTGTCCTGCGGCCGGGCACGTGGCCGTGGCTTACTTCCAGGTCTGTGACAGTGCCTGGGGCCTCCGGCGGGAGGAATGCCACATCTTCCAGACCATAGACATGTTCGGTGAGTCCTCCCGGGGCAGGGTGTCCCCGCTGAGCCACTGGGGCTCATCCCTGGACAGCGCCAGTCTTCCTTCGCGGAGCCAGCCGCGAGGCTGAGTCCCGGGGCACAGGGCCGCCTGAAGCGGGGCGGGGGCGGGTGGAGCGGGGGGGCCGGCACACAGGGCCCGGGTCTTGTGAGACCCCATGGGTGGTGGGTGTGAAGCATATCCACGTTCACTGCGGTGTCCGGGTCGGGCCTGCCTCTGGGGTGTGGGTCACACTGTTTGGCCCTGCCTGACACGCAGCCTGCCAGGTCCCGCGGGGCACGTGGTTGCGGCCCCAGAGGCTATTCCAGGGCAGGGCCAGCGCCAGCGCCCGCAAGCCTGCGCGCTTCAGGCTGGCTAGGAAGAGGGGGCCACGCCAGCAGCCTTCAGCCTGCTTCCTTCCCAACCCGCAGACAGCCCCTGAAAGCCGCAGCTCCCAGCTGTGGCAAGCAGACAAGTGGTCCCTGGCTTTCGCATCAGCTGGCGGAGCGCCGCGCGCCAGAGCGCTCTGGAACGCTCTGCGTGCCCTGGGTGTTCCGTGTGCCGGGGGGAGGCCTGAGTCGCCGGCCTCGACGCCTCTCCCAGCGACCACAGCATTCTGTCTGGGAAGCCCGGCAGTTGAGAGACCCAGGGGTCCTGTGGGTGTTGGGTGTCCCCCGCCCAGCGACTGGCAGAGCGGGCAGGGAGAGTCCGCTGTGCCGCCTACGCTGCCCTTGGAATTGTGTGGGTCGGGGTTAGATTTCTGCTGTCTGCAGCCCAGGGCGGAGATGGGCGCCCCGGGACACTGAGCTGGGGTCCGGTGCGTGTGAAGGCTTCCTTAGGGCCCTGCCACGTGAGGTGGGGCGGTTGAAGGGCGGTCCAGAGCCCCCATGGCAGGCGGGCGCCAGTCCAGGCCAGTGCCTGGAGACTCAGCGCCCTGCCTCCCGGCAAGCCTCGAGCCACCCAGACGACGGGCCGTCCTTTAGGGGGTGTGGACGTCCTGGCCTGTGCGTGGGTAAGCCTAGTCCTCAGTGGGGCCTTCCCTGTCTCATTCGATTCGCAGTCGGCCCGACGGCTCTGGATCGGGAGCGGCCTTCCCTAGGTCCTGCCCTGCCCAGGTAGGTCTCCCGACCCCGTGAAGGCCCCGCCCCGGGGCTGGGATCCCGGGCAGACTTCCCCGCTATCCCGGGAGGCCCAGGGCTGGGCCGCGTGGTGCCCGCACACCCACTGCCCCCCTCGGCCCCGTGTGTCTATGGGCCCGGTGGCAGCATGGCCTCCAAGCGTGCGAGTGACACGGAGAGGGCTGTGGCCTGCCCCCACCCCTGGGGAGGCCGTCCCGGGATCCGTGCGGACCCAGTGGCCCCGTAGGACGTCCTGCAGTCCGGGTGGCTGTCCCGCTTTCCACGCGGAGGCTGACCAGAGCCTGGCCCGCAGTCACGACCCAACCACATCACTCAGCCTTCGCTGGGCGGCACGGGGACGGGTCCTCGGGGAATCCTGGGCCACTCCACAGAGGCTGCGGAGGCAGACTGTGGTGGGGGAGGGGTTCTGACGGTGGCCAGAGGGCTGTGCCACCTCGACAAGCCAGGTGCATTGGTGGTGCCAGGTGCGGCCTGGGCAGTCGATGCGTGCCGCAGAGCTCCTGCGAGGGTCCTGGAGTGCTTTGGGCGGGGTCAGAGCTCTGGGGTCCGAGTCCATTGTCTGCCCGGCCCCGGCCCGGCCGTGCCTGCGGCTCAGTCCGCGGCTCTCTCCAGCAACCCCTTCAGAGCTGAGAGCTGGCCTGTGGCGGGGGACGAGGACCGCCTCTGGGGCCCACGTGCCCATAGCCACGCAGGCACTGGCTTCCCTGGGCCGGCAGGCAGGGCCCGGGGCTCGACCACCTGCCGCGTTGGTGACCCTGCTGTGGTTTTCCTTCCCACCCCAGCGGGCCCGAACTCGAGCTGCCCCAGCTGGGGCAGTTCCCTGTCCCACGTGCAGCCATCGCGGGACCCCGTTGGCCGTGTCCTGCGGCCGGGCACGTGGCCGTGGCTTACTTCCAGGTCTGTGACAGTGCCTGGGGCCTCCGGCGGGAGGAATGCCACATCTTCCAGACCATAGACATGTTCGGTGAGTCCTCCCGGGGCAGGGTGTCCCCGCTGAGCCACTGGGGCTCATCCCTGGACAGCGCCAGTCTTCCTTCGCGGAGCCAGCCGCGAGGCTGAGTCCCGGGGCACAGGGCCGCCTGAAGCGGGGCGGGGGCGGGTGGAGCGGGGGGGCCGGCACACAGGGCCCGGGTCTTGTGAGACCCCATGGGTGGTGGGTGTGAAGCATATCCACGTTCACTGCGGTGTCCGGGTCGGGCCTGCCTCTGGGGTGTGGGTCACACTGTTTGGCCCTGCCTGACACGCAGCCTGCCAGGTCCCGCGGGGCACGTGGTTGCGGCCCCAGAGGCTATTCCAGGGCAGGGCCAGCGCCAGCGCCCGCAAGCCTGCGCGCTTCAGGCTGGCTAGGAAGAGGGGGCCACGCCAGCAGCCTTCAGCCTGCTTCCTTCCCAACCCGCAGACAGCCCCTGAAAGCCGCAGCTCCCAGCTGTGGCAAGCAGACAAGTGGTCCCTGGCTTTCGCATCAGCTGGCGGAGCGCCGCGCGCCAGAGCGCTCTGGAACGCTCTGCGTGCCCTGGGTGTTCCGTGTGCCGGGGGGAGGCCTGAGTCGCCGGCCTCGACGCCTCTCCCAGCGACCACAGCATTCTGTCTGGGAAGCCCGGCAGTTGAGAGACCCAGGGGTCCTGTGGGTGTTGGGTGTCCCCCGCCCAGCGACTGGCAGAGCGGGCAGGGAGAGTCCGCTGTGCCGCCTACGCTGCCCTTGGAATTGTGTGGGTCGGGGTTAGATTTCTGCTGTCTGCAGCCCAGGGCGGAGATGGGCGCCCCGGGACACTGAGCTGGGGTCCGGTGCATGTGAAGGCTTCCTTAGGGCCCTGCCAGGAGAGGTGGGGCGGTTGAAGGGCGGTCCAGAGCCCCCATGGCAGGCGGGCGCCAGTCCAGGCCAGTGCCTGGAGACTCAGCGCCCTGCCTCCCGGCAAGCCTCGAGCCACCCAGACGACGGACCGTCCTTTAGGGGGTGTGGACGTCCTGGCCTGTGCGTGGGTAAGCCTAGTCCTCAGTGGGGCCTTCCCTGTCTCATTCGATTCGCAGTCGGCCCGACGGCTCTGGATCGGGAGCGGCCTTCCCTAGGTCCTGCCCTGCCCAGGTAGGTCTCCCGACCCCGTGAAGGCCCCGCCCCGGGGCTGGGATCCCGGGCAGACTTCCCCGCTATCCCGGGAGGCCCAGGGCTGGGCCGCGTGGTGCCCGCACACCCACTGCCCCCCTCGGCCCCGTGTGTCTATGGGCCCGGTGGCAGCATGGCCTCCAAGCGTGCGAGTGACACGGAGAGGGCTGTGGCCTGCCCCCACCCCTGGGGAGGCCGTCCCGGGATCCGTGCGGACCCAGTGGCCCCGTAGGACGTCCTGCAGTCCGGGTGGCTGTCCCGCTTTCCACGCGGAGGCTGACCGGAGCCTGGCCCGCAGTCACGACCCAACCACATCACTCAGCCTTCGCTGGGCGGCACGGGGACGGGTCCTCGGGGAATCCTGGGCCACTCCACAGAGGCTGCGGAGGCAGACTGTGGTGGGGGAGGGGTTCTGACGGTGGCCAGAGGGCTGTGCCACCTCGACAAGCCAGGTGCATTGGTGGTGCCAGGTGCGGCCTGGGCAGTCGATGCGTGCCGCAGAGCTCCTGCGAGGGTCCTGGAGTGCTTTGGGCGGGGTCAGAGCTCTGGGGTCCGAGTCCATTGTCTGCCCGGCCCCGGCCCGGCCGTGCCTGCGGCTCAGTCCGCGGCTCTCTCCAGCAACCCCTTCAGAGCTGAGAGCTGGCCTGTGGCGGGGGACGAGGACCGCCTCTGGGGCCCACGTGCCCATAGCCACGCAGGCACTGGCTTCCCTGGGCCGGCAGGCAGGGCCCGGGGCTCGACCACCTGCCGCGTTGGTGACCCTGCTGTGGTTTTCCTTCCCACCCCAGCGGGCCCGAACTCGAGCTGCCCCGGCTGGGGCAGTTCCCTGTCCCACGTGCAGCCATCGCGGGACCCCGTTGGCCGTGTCCTGCGGCCGGGCACGTGGCCGTGGCTTACTTCCAGGTCTGTGACAGTGCCTGGGGCCTCCGGCGGGAGGAATGCCACATCTTCCAGACCATAGACATGTTCGGTGAGTCCTCCCGGGGCAGGGTGTCCCCGCTGAGCCACTGGGGCTCATCCCTGGACAGCGCCAGTCTTCCTTCGCGGAGCCAGCCGCGAGGCTGAGTCCCGGGGCACAGGGCCGCCTGAAGCGGGGCGGGGGCGGGTGGAGCGGGGGGGCCGGCACACAGGGCCCGGGTCTTGTGAGACCCCATGGGTGGTGGGTGTGAAGCATATCCACGTTCACTGCGGTGTCCGGGTCGGGCCTGCCTCTGGGGTGTGGGTCACACTGTTTGGCCCTGCCTGACACGCAGCCTGCCAGGTCCCGCGGGGCACGTGGTTGCGGCCCCAGAGGCTATTCCAGGGCAGGGCCAGCGCCAGCGCCCGCAAGCCTGCGCGCTTCAGGCTGGCTAGGAAGAGGGGGCCACGCCAGCAGCCTTCAGCCTGCTTCCTTCCCAACCCGCAGACAGCCCCTGAAAGCCGCAGCTCCCAGCTGTGGCAAGCAGACAAGTGGTCCCTGGCTTTCGCATCAGCTGGCGGAGCGCCGCGCGCCAGAGCGCTCTGGAACGCTCTGCGTGCCCTGGGTGTTCCGTGTGCCGGGGGGAGGCCTGAGTCGCCGGCCTCGACGCCTCTCCCAGCGACCACAGCATTCTGTCTGGGAAGCCCGGCAGTTGAGAGACCCAGGGGTCCTGTGGGTGTTGGGTGTCCCCCGCCCAGCGACTGGCAGAGCGGGCAGGGAGAGTCCGCTGTGCCGCCTACGCTGCCCTTGGAATTGTGTGGGTCGGGGTTAGATTTCTGCTGTCTGCAGCCCAGGGCGGAGATGGGCGCCCCGGGACACTGAGCTGGGGTCCGGTGCGTGTGAAGGCTTCCTTAGGGCCCTGCCAGGAGAGGTGGGGCGGTTGAAGGGCGGTCCAGAGCCCCCATGGCAGGCGGGCGCCAGTCCAGGCCAGTGCCTGGAGACTCAGCGCCCTGCCTCCCGGCAAGCCTCGAGCCACCCAGACGACGGACCGTCCTTTAGGGGGTGTGGACGTCCTGGCCTGTGCGTGGGTAAGCCTAGTCCTCAGTGGGGCCTTCCCTGTCTCATTCGATTCGCAGTCGGCCCGACGGCTCTGGATCGGGAGCGGCCTTCCCTAGGTCCTGCCCTGCCCAGGTAGGTCTCCCGACCCCGTGAAGGCCCCGCCCCGGGGCTGGGATCCCGGGCAGACTTCCCCGCTATCCCGGGAGGCCCAGGGCTGGGCCGCGTGGTGCCCGCACACCCACTGCCCCCCTCGGCCCCGTGTGTCTATGGGCCCGGTGGCAGCATGGCCTCCAAGCGTGCGAGTGACACGGAGAGGGCTGTGGCCTGCCCCCACCCCTGGGGAGGCCGTCCCGGGATCCGTGCGGACCCAGTGGCCCCGTAGGACGTCCTGCAGTCCGGGTGGCTGTCCCGCTTTCCACGCGGAGGCTGACCGGAGTCTGGCCCGCAGTCACGACCCAACCACATCACTCAGCCTTCGCTGGGCGGCACGGGGACGGGTCCTCGGGGAATCCTGGGCCACTCCACAGAGGCTGCGGAGGCAGACTGTGGTGGGGGAGGGGTTCTGACGGTGGCCAGAGGGCTGTGCCACCTCGACAAGCCAGGTGCATTGGTGGTGCCAGGTGCGGCCTGGGCAGTCGATGCGTGCCGCAGAGCTCCTGCGAGGGTCCTGGAGTGCTTTGGGCGGGGTCAGAGCTCTGGGGTCCGAGTCCATTGTCTGCCCGGCCCCGGCCCGGCCGTGCCTGCGGCTCAGTCCGCGGCTCTCTCCAGCAACCCCTTCAGAGCTGAGAGCTGGCCTGTGGCGGGGGACGAGGACCGCCTCTGGGGCCCACGTGCCCATAGCCACGCAGGCACTGGCTTCCCTGGGCCGGCAGGCAGGGCCCGGGGCTCGACCACCTGCCGCGTTGGTGACCCTGCTGTGGTTTTCCTTCCCACCCCAGCGGGCCCGAACTCGAGCTGCCCCGGCTGGGGCAGTTCCCTGTCCCACGTGCAGCCATCGCGGGACCCCGTTGGCCGTGTCCTGCGGCCGGGCACGTGGCCGTGGCTTACTTCCAGGTCTGTGACAGTGCCTGGGGCCTCCGGCGGGAGGAATGCCACATCTTCCAGACCATAGACATGTTCGGTGAGTCCTCCCGGGGCAGGGTGTCCCCGCTGAGCCACTGGGGCTCATCCCTGGACAGCGCCAGTCTTCCTTCGCGGAGCCAGCCGCGAGGCTGAGTCCCGGGGCACAGGGCCGCCTGAAGCGGGGCGGGGGCGGGTGGAGCGGGGGGGCCGGCACACAGGGCCCGGGTCTTGTGAGACCCCATGGGTGGTGGGTGTGAAGCATATCCACGTTCACTGCGGTGTCCGGGTCGGGCCTGCCTCTGGGGTGTGGGTCACACTGTTTGGCCCTGCCTGACACGCAGCCTGCCAGGTCCCGCGGGGCACGTGGTTGCGGCCCCAGAGGCTATTCCAGGGCAGGGCCAGCGCCAGCGCCCGCAAGCCTGCGCGCTTCAGGCTGGCTAGGAAGAGGGGGCCACGCCAGCAGCCTTCAGCCTGCTTCCTTCCCAACCCGCAGACAGCCCCTGAAAGCCGCAGCTCCCAGCTGTGGCAAGCAGACAAGTGGTCCCTGGCTTTCGCATCAGCTGGCGGAGCGCCGCGCGCCAGAGCGCTCTGGAACGCTCTGCGTGCCCTGGGTGTTCCGTGTGCCGGGGGGAGGCCTGAGTCGCCGGCCTCGACGCCTCTCCCAGCGACCACAGCATTCTGTCTGGGAAGCCCGGCAGTTGAGAGACCCAGGGGTCCTGTGGGTGTTGGGTGTCCCCCGCCCAGCGACTGGCAGAGCGGGCAGGGAGAGTCCGCTGTGCCGCCTACGCTGCCCTTGGAATTGTGTGGGTCGGGGTTAGATTTCTGCTGTCTGCAGCCCAGGGCGGAGATGGGCGCCCCGGGACACTGAGCTGGGGTCCGGTGCGTGTGAAGGCTTCCTTAGGGCCCTGCCAGGAGAGGTGGGGCGGTTGAAGGGCGGTCCAGAGCCCCCATGGCAGGCGGGCGCCAGTCCAGGCCAGTGCCTGGAGACTCAGCGCCCTGCCTCCCGGCAAGCCTCGAGCCACCCAGACGACGGACCGTCCTTTAGGGGGTGTGGACGTCCTGGCCTGTGCGTGGGTAAGCCTAGTCCTCAGTGGGGCCTTCCCTGTCTCATTCGATTCGCAGTCGGCCCGACGGCTCTGGATCGGGAGCGGCCTTCCCTAGGTCCTGCCCTGCCCAGGTAGGTCTCCCGACCCCGTGAAGGCCCCGCCCCGGGGCTGGGATCCCGGGCAGACTTCCCCGCTATCCCGGGAGGCCCAGGGCTGGGCCGCGTGGTGCCCGCACACCCACTGCCCCCCTCGGCCCCGTGTGTCTATGGGCCCGGTGGCAGCATGGCCTCCAAGCGTGCGAGTGACACGGAGAGGGCTGTGGCCTGCCCCCACCCCTGGGGAGGCCGTCCCGGGATCCGTGCGGACCCAGTGGCCCCGTAGGACGTCCTGCAGTCCGGGTGGCTGTCCCGCTTTCCACGCGGAGGCTGACCGGAGCCTGGCCCGCAGTCACGACCCAACCACATCACTCAGCCTTCGCTGGGCGGCACGGGGACGGGTCCTCGGGGAATCCTGGGCCACTCCACAGAGGCTGCGGAGGCAGACTGTGGTGGGGGAGGGGTTCTGACGGTGGCCAGAGGGCTGTGCCACCTCGACAAGCCAGGTGCATTGGTGGTGCCAGGTGCGGCCTGGGCAGTCGATGCGTGCCGCAGAGCTCCTGCGAGGGTCCTGGAGTGCTTTGGGCGGGGTCAGAGCTCTGGGGTCCGAGTCCATTGTCTGCCCGGCCCCGGCCCGGCCGTGCCTGCGGCTCAGTCCGCGGCTCTCTCCAGCAACCCCTTCAGAGCTGAGAGCTGGCCTGTGGCGGGGGACGAGGACCGCCTCTGGGGCCCACGTGCCCATAGCCACGCAGGCACTGGCTTCCCTGGGCCGGCAGGCAGGGCCCGGGGCTCGACCACCTGCCGCGTTGGTGACCCTGCTGTGGTTTTCCTTCCCACCCCAGCGGGCCCGAACTCGAGCTGCCCCGGCTGGGGCAGTTCCCTGTCCCACGTGCAGCCATCGCGGGACCCCGTTGGCCGTGTCCTGCGGCCGGGCACGTGGCCGTGGCTTACTTCCAGGTCTGTGACAGTGCCTGGGGCCTCCGGCGGGAGGAATGCCACATCTTCCAGACCATAGACATGTTCGGTGAGTCCTCCCGGGGCAGGGTGTCCCCGCTGAGCCACTGGGGCTCATCCCTGGACAGCGCCAGTCTTCCTTCGCGGAGCCAGCCGCGAGGCTGAGTCCCGGGGCACAGGGCCGCCTGAAGCGGGGCGGGGGCGGGTGGAGCGGGGGGGCCGGCACACAGGGCCCGGGTCTTGTGAGACCCCATGGGTGGTGGGTGTGAAGCATATCCACGTTCACTGCGGTGTCCGGGTCGGGCCTGCCTCTGGGGTGTGGGTCACACTGTTTGGCCCTGCCTGACACGCAGCCTGCCAGGTCCCGCGGGGCACGTGGTTGCGGCCCCAGAGGCTATTCCAGGGCAGGGCCAGCGCCAGCGCCCGCAAGCCTGCGCGCTTCAGGCTGGCTAGGAAGAGGGGGCCACGCCAGCAGCCTTCAGCCTGCTTCCTTCCCAACCCGCAGACAGCCCCTGAAAGCCGCAGCTCCCAGCTGTGGCAAGCAGACAAGTGGTCCCTGGCTTTCGCATCAGCTGGCGGAGCGCCGCGCGCCAGAGCGCTCTGGAACGCTCTGCGTGCCCTGGGTGTTCCGTGTGCCGGGGGGAGGCCTGAGTCGCCGGCCTCGACGCCTCTCCCAGCGACCACAGCATTCTGTCTGGGAAGCCCGGCAGTTGAGAGACCCAGGGGTCCTGTGGGTGTTGGGTGTCCCCCGCCCAGCGACTGGCAGAGCGGGCAGGGAGAGTCCGCTGTGCCGCCTACGCTGCCCTTGGAATTGTGTGGGTCGGGGTTAGATTTCTGCTGTCTGCAGCCCAGGGCGGAGATGGGCGCCCCGGGACACTGAGCTGGGGTCCGGTGCGTGTGAAGGCTTCCTTAGGGCCCTGCCAGGAGAGGTGGGGCGGTTGAAGGGCGGTCCAGAGCCCCCATGGCAGGCGGGCGCCAGTCCAGGCCAGTGCCTGGAGACTCAGCGCCCTGCCTCCCGGCAAGCCTCGAGCCACCCAGACGACGGACCGTCCTTTAGGGGGTGTGGACGTCCTGGCCTGTGCGTGGGTAAGCCTAGTCCTCAGTGGGGCCTTCCCTGTCTCATTCGATTCGCAGTCGGCCCGACGGCTCTGGATCGGGAGCGGCCTTCCCTAGGTCCTGCCCTGCCCAGGTAGGTCTCCCGACCCCGTGAAGGCCCCGCCCCGGGGCTGGGATCCCGGGCAGACTTCCCCGCTATCCCGGGAGGCCCAGGGCTGGGCCGCGTGGTGCCCGCACACCCACTGCCCCCCTCGGCCCCGTGTGTCTATGGGCCCGGTGGCAGCATGGCCTCCAAGCGTGCGAGTGACACGGAGAGGGCTGTGGCCTGCCCCCACCCCTGGGGAGGCCGTCCCGGGATCCGTGCGGACCCAGTGGCCCCGTAGGACGTCCTGCAGTCCGGGTGGCTGTCCCGCTTTCCACGCGGAGGCTGACCGGAGTCTGGCCCGCAGTCACGACCCAACCACATCACTCAGCCTTCGCTGGGCGGCACGGGGACGGGTCCTCGGGGAATCCTGGGCCACTCCACAGAGGCTGCGGAGGCAGACTGTGGTGGGGGAGGGGTTCTGACGGTGGCCAGAGGGCTGTGCCACCTCGACAAGCCAGGTGCATTGGTGGTGCCAGGTGCGGCCTGGGCAGTCGATGCGTGCCGCAGAGCTCCTGCGAGGGTCCTGGAGTGCTTTGGGCGGGGTCAGAGCTCTGGGGTCCGAGTCCATTGTCTGCCCGGCCCCGGCCCGGCCGTGCCTGCGGCTCAGTCCGCGGCTCTCTCCAGCAACCCCTTCAGAGCTGAGAGCTGGCCTGTGGCGGGGGACGAGGACCGCCTCTGGGGCCCACGTGCCCATAGCCACGCAGGCACTGGCTTCCCTGGGCCGGCAGGCAGGGCCCGGGGCTCGACCACCTGCCGCGTTGGTGACCCTGCTGTGGTTTTCCTTCCCACCCCAGCGGGCCCGAACTCGAGCTGCCCCGGCTGGGGCAGTTCCCTGTCCCACGTGCAGCCATCGCGGGACCCCGTTGGCCGTGTCCTGCGGCCGGGCACGTGGCCGTGGCTTACTTCCAGGTCTGTGACAGTGCCTGGGGCCTCCGGCGGGAGGAATGCCACATCTTCCAGACCATAGACATGTTCGGTGAGTCCTCCCGGGGCAGGGTGTCCCCGCTGAGCCACTGGGGCTCATCCCTGGACAGCGCCAGTCTTCCTTCGCGGAGCCAGCCGCGAGGCTGAGTCCCGGGGCACAGGGCCGCCTGAAGCGGGGCGGGGGCGGGTGGAGCGGGGGGGCCGGCACACAGGGCCCGGGTCTTGTGAGACCCCATGGGTGGTGGGTGTGAAGCATATCCACGTTCACTGCGGTGTCCGGGTCGGGCCTGCCTCTGGGGTGTGGGTCACACTGTTTGGCCCTGCCTGACACGCAGCCTGCCAGGTCCCGCGGGGCACGTGGTTGCGGCCCCAGAGGCTATTCCAGGGCAGGGCCAGCGCCAGCGCCCGCAAGCCTGCGCGCTTCAGGCTGGCTAGGAAGAGGGGGCCACGCCAGCAGCCTTCAGCCTGCTTCCTTCCCAACCCGCAGACAGCCCCTGAAAGCCGCAGCTCCCAGCTGTGGCAAGCAGACAAGTGGTCCCTGGCTTTCGCATCAGCTGGCGGAGCGCCGCGCGCCAGAGCGCTC
Source organism: Oryctolagus cuniculus (assembly GCF_051225735.1). Taxonomy (NCBI): domain Eukaryota; kingdom Metazoa; phylum Chordata; class Mammalia; order Lagomorpha; family Leporidae; genus Oryctolagus; species Oryctolagus cuniculus. Next base: position 97,480,085 of record NC_142878.1, on the reverse strand, counting down.
TGGAACGCTCTGCGTGCCCTGGGTGTTCCGTGTGCCGGGGGGAGGCCTGAGTCGCCGGCCTCGACGCCTCTCCCAGCGACCACAGCATTCTGTCTGGGAAGCCCGGCAGTTGAGAGACCCAGGGGTCCTGTGGGTGTTGGGTGTCCCCCGCCCAGCGACTGGCAGAGCGGGCAGGGAGAGTCCGCTGTGCCGCCTACGCTGCCCTTGGAATTGTGTGGGTCGGGGTTAGATTTCTGCTGTCTGCAGCCCAGGGCGGAGATGGGCGCCCCGGGACACTGAGCTGGGGTCCGGTGCGTGTGAAGGCTTCCTTAGGGCCCTGCCAGGAGAGGTGGGGCGGTTGAAGGGCGGTCCAGAGCCCCCATGGCAGGCGGGCGCCAGTCCAGGCCAGTGCCTGGAGACTCAGCGCCCTGCCTCCCGGCAAGCCTCGAGCCACCCAGACGACGGACCGTCCTTTAGGGGGTGTGGACGTCCTGGCCTGTGCGTGGGTAAGCCTAGTCCTCAGTGGGGCCTTCCCTGTCTCATTCGATTCGCAGTCGGCCCGACGGCTCTGGATCGGGAGCGGCCTTCCCTAGGTCCTGCCCTGCCCAGGTAGGTCTCCCGACCCCGTGAAGGCCCCGCCCCGGGGCTGGGATCCCGGGCAGACTTCCCCGCTATCCCGGGAGGCCCAGGGCTGGGCCGCGTGGTGCCCGCACACCCACTGCCCCCCTCGGCCCCGTGTGTCTATGGGCCCGGTGGCAGCATGGCCTCCAAGCGTGCGAGTGACACGGAGAGGGCTGTGGCCTGCCCCCACCCCTGGGGAGGCCGTCCCGGGATCCGTGCGGACCCAGTGGCCCCGTAGGACGTCCTGCAGTCCGGGTGGCTGTCCCGCTTTCCACGCGGAGGCTGACCGGAGTCTGGCCCGCAGTCACGACCCAACCACATCACTCAGCCTTCGCTGGGCGGCACGGGGACGGGTCCTCGGGGAATCCTGGGCCACTCCACAGAGGCTGCGGAGGCAGACTGTGGTGGGGGAGGGGTTCTGACGGTGGCCAGAGGGCTGTGCCACCTCGACAAGCCAGGTGCATTGGTGGTGCCAGGTGCGGCCTGGGCAGTCGATGCGTGCCGCAGAGCTCCTGCGAGGGTCCTGGAGTGCTTTGGGCGGGGTCAGAGCTCTGGGGTCCGAGTCCATTGTCTGCCCGGCCCCGGCCCGGCCGTGCCTGCGGCTCAGTCCGCGGCTCTCTCCAGCAACCCCTTCAGAGCTGAGAGCTGGCCTGTGGCGGGGGACGAGGACCGCCTCTGGGGCCCACGTGCCCATAGCCACGCAGGCACTGGCTTCCCTGGGCCGGCAGGCAGGGCCCGGGGCTCGACCACCTGCCGCGTTGGTGACCCTGCTGTGGTTTTCCTTCCCACCCCAGCGGGCCCGAACTCGAGCTGCCCCGGCTGGGGCAGTTCCCTGTCCCACGTGCAGCCATCGCGGGACCCCGTTGGCCGTGTCCTGCGGCCGGGCACGTGGCCGTGGCTTACTTCCAGGTCTGTGACAGTGCCTGGGGCCTCCGGCGGGAGGAATGCCACATCTTCCAGACCATAGACATGTTCGGTGAGTCCTCCCGGGGCAGGGTGTCCCCGCTGAGCCACTGGGGCTCATCCCTGGACAGCGCCAGTCTTCCTTCGCGGAGCCAGCCGCGAGGCTGAGTCCCGGGGCACAGGGCCGCCTGAAGCGGGGTGGGGGCGGGTGGAGCGGGGGGGCCGGCACACAGGGCCCGGGTCTTGTGAGACCCCATGGGTGGTGGGTGTGAAGCATATCCACGTTCACTGCGGTGTCCGGGTCGGGCCTGCCTCTGGGGTGTGGGTCACACTGTTTGGCCCTGCCTGACACGCAGCCTGCCAGGTCCCGCGGGGCACGTGGTTGCGGCCCCAGAGGCTATTCCAGGGCAGGGCCAGCGCCAGCGCCCGCAAGCCTGCGCGCTTCAGGCTGGCTAGGAAGAGGGGGCCACGCCAGCAGCCTTCAGCCTGCTTCCTTCCCAACCCGCAGACAGCCCCTGAAAGCCGCAGCTCCCAGCTGTGGCAAGCAGACAAGTGGTCCCTGGCTTTCGCATCAGCTGGCGGAGCGCCGCGCGCCAGAGCGCTCTGGAACGCTCTGCGTGCCCTGGGTGTTCCGTGTGCCGGGGGGAGGCCTGAGTCGCCGGCCTCGACGCCTCTCCCAGCGACCACAGCATTCTGTCTGGGAAGCCCGGCAGTTGAGAGACCCAGGGGTCCTGTGGGTGTTGGGTGTCCCCCGCCCAGCGACTGGCAGAGCGGGCAGGGAGAGTCCGCTGTGCCGCCTACGCTGCCCTTGGAATTGTGTGGGTCGGGGTTAGATTTCTGCTGTCTGCAGCCCAGGGCGGAGATGGGCGCCCCGGGACACTGAGCTGGGGTCCGGTGCGTGTGAAGGCTTCCTTAGGGCCCTGCCAGGAGAGGTGGGGCGGTTGAAGGGCGGTCCAGAGCCCCCATGGCAGGCGGGCGCCAGTCCAGGCCAGTGCCTGGAGACTCAGCGCCCTGCCTCCCGGCAAGCCTCGAGCCACCCAGACGACGGACCGTCCTTTAGGGGGTGTGGACGTCCTGGCCTGTGCGTGGGTAAGCCTAGTCCTCAGTGGGGCCTTCCCTGTCTCATTCGATTCGCAGTCGGCCCGACGGCTCTGGATCGGGAGCGGCCTTCCCTAGGTCCTGCCCTGCCCAGGTAGGTCTCCCGACCCCGTGAAGGCCCCGCCCCGGGGCTGGGATCCCGGGCAGACTTCCCCGCTATCCCGGGAGGCCCAGGGCTGGGCCGCGTGGTGCCCGCACACCCACTGCCCCCCTCGGCCCCGTGTGTCTATGGGCCCGGTGGCAGCATGGCCTCCAAGCGTGCGAGTGACACGGAGAGGGCTGTGGCCTGCCCCCACCCCTGGGGAGGCCGTCCCGGGATCCGTGCGGACCCAGTGGCCCCGTAGGACGTCCTGCAGTCCGGGTGGCTGTCCCGCTTTCCACGCGGAGGCTGACCGGAGCCTGGCCCGCAGTCACGACCCAACCACATCACTCAGCCTTCGCTGGGCGGCACGGGGACGGGTCCTCGGGGAATCCTGGGCCACTCCACAGAGGCTGCGGAGGCAGACTGTGGTGGGGGAGGGGTTCTGACGGTGGCCAGAGGGCTGTGCCACCTCGACAAGCCAGGTGCATTGGTGGTGCCAGGTGCGGCCTGGGCAGTCGATGCGTGCCGCAGAGCTCCTGCGAGGGTCCTGGAGTGCTTTGGGCGGGGTCAGAGCTCTGGGGTCCGAGTCCATTGTCTGCCCGGCCCCGGCCCGGCCGTGCCTGCGGCTCAGTCCGCGGCTCTCTCCAGCAACCCCTTCAGAGCTGAGAGCTGGCCTGTGGCGGGGGACGAGGACCGCCTCTGGGGCCCACGTGCCCATAGCCACGCAGGCACTGGCTTCCCTGGGCCGGCAGGCAGGGCCCGGGGCTCGACCACCTGCCGTGTTGGTGACCCTGCTGTGGTTTTCCTTCCCACCCCAGCGGGCCCGAACTCGAGCTGCCCCGGCTGGGGCAGTTCCCTGTCCCACGTGCAGCCATCGCGGGACCCCGTTGGCCGTGTCCTGCGGCCGGGCACGTGGCCGTGGCTTACTTCCAGGTCTGTGACAGTGCCTGGGGCCTCCGGCGGGAGGAATGCCACATCTTCCAGACCATAGACATGTTCGGTGAGTCCTCCCGGGGCAGGGTGTCCCCGCTGAGCCACTGGGGCTCATCCCTGGACAGCGCCAGTCTTCCTTCGCGGAGCCAGCCGCGAGGCTGAGTCCCGGGGCACAGGGCCGCCTGAAGCGGGGCGGGGGCGGGTGGAGCGGGGGGGCCGGCACACAGGGCCCGGGTCTTGTGAGACCCCATGGGTGGTGGGTGTGAAGCATATCCACGTTCACTGCGGTGTCCGGGTCGGGCCTGCCTCTGGGGTGTGGGTCACACTGTTTGGCCCTGCCTGACACGCAGCCTGCCAGGTCCCGCGGGGCACGTGGTTGCGGCCCCAGAGGCTATTCCAGGGCAGGGCCAGCGCCAGCGCCCGCAAGCCTGCGCGCTTCAGGCTGGCTAGGAAGAGGGGGCCACGCCAGCAGCCTTCAGCCTGCTTCCTTCCCAACCCGCAGACAGCCCCTGAAAGCCGCAGCTCCCAGCTGTGGCAAGCAGACAAGTGGTCCCTGGCTTTCGCATCAGCTGGCGGAGCGCCGCGCGCCAGAGCGCTCTGGAACGCTCTGCGTGCCCTGGGTGTTCCGTGTGCCGGGGGGAGGCCTGAGTCGCCGGCCTCGACGCCTCTCCCAGCGACCACAGCATTCTGTCTGGGAAGCCCGGCAGTTGAGAGACCCAGGGGTCCTGTGGGTGTTGGGTGTCCCCCGCCCAGCGACTGGCAGAGCGGGCAGGGAGAGTCCGCTGTGCCGCCTACGCTGCCCTTGGAATTGTGTGGGTCGGGGTTAGATTTCTGCTGTCTGCAGCCCAGGGCGGAGATGGGCGCCCCGGGACACTGAGCTGGGGTCCGGTGCGTGTGAAGGCTTCCTTAGGGCCCTGCCAGGAGAGGTGGGGCGGTTGAAGGGCGGTCCAGAGCCCCCATGGCAGGCGGGCGCCAGTCCAGGCCAGTGCCTGGAGACTCAGCGCCCTGCCTCCCGGCAAGCCTCGAGCCACCCAGACGACGGACCGTCCTTTAGGGGGTGTGGACGTCCTGGCCTGTGCGTGGGTAAGCCTAGTCCTCAGTGGGGCCTTCCCTGTCTCATTCGATTCGCAGTCGGCCCGACGGCTCTGGATCGGGAGCGGCCTTCCCTAGGTCCTGCCCTGCCCAGGTAGGTCTCCCGACCCCGTGAAGGCCCCGCCCCGGGGCTGGGATCCCGGGCAGACTTCCCCGCTATCCCGGGAGGCCCAGGGCTGGGCCGCGTGGTGCCCGCACACCCACTGCCCCCCTCGGCCCCGTGTGTCTATGGGCCCGGTGGCAGCATGGCCTCCAAGCGTGCGAGTGACACGGAGAGGGCTGTGGCCTGCCCCCACCCCTGGGGAGGCCGTCCCGGGATCCGTGCGGACCCAGTGGCCCCGTAGGACGTCCTGCAGTCCGGGTGGCTGTCCCGCTTTCCACGCGGAGGCTGACCGGAGCCTGGCCCGCAGTCACGACCCAACCACATCACTCAGCCTTCGCTGGGCGGCACGGGGACGGGTCCTCGGGGAATCCTGGGCCACTCCACAGAGGCTGCGGAGGCAGACTGTGGTGGGGGAGGGGTTCTGACGGTGGCCAGAGGGCTGTGCCACCTCGACAAGCCAGGTGCATTGGTGGTGCCAGGTGCGGCCTGGGCAGTCGATGCGTGCCGCAGAGCTCCTGCGAGGGTCCTGGAGTGCTTTGGGCGGGGTCAGAGCTCTGGGGTCCGAGTCCATTGTCTGCCCGGCCCCGGCCCGGCCGTGCCTGCGGCTCAGTCCGCGGCTCTCTCCAGCAACCCCTTCAGAGCTGAGAGCTGGCCTGTGGCGGGGGACGAGGACCGCCTCTGGGGCCCACGTGCCCATAGCCACGCAGGCACTGGCTTCCCTGGGCCGGCAGGCAGGGCCCGGGGCTCGACCACCTGCCGCGTTGGTGACCCTGCTGTGGTTTTCCTTCCCACCCCAGCGGGCCCGAACTCGAGCTGCCCCGGCTGGGGCAGTTCCCTGTCCCACGTGCAGCCATCGCGGGACCCCGTTGGCCGTGTCCTGCGGCCGGGCACGTGGCCGTGGCTTACTTCCAGGTCTGTGACAGTGCCTGGGGCCTCCGGCGGGAGGAATGCCACATCTTCCAGACCATAGACATGTTCGGTGAGTCCTCCCGGGGCAGGGTGTCCCCGCTGAGCCACTGGGGCTCATCCCTGGACAGCGCCAGTCTTCCTTCGCGGAGCCAGCCGCGAGGCTGAGTCCCGGGGCACAGGGCCGCCTGAAGCGGGGTGGGGGCGGGTGGAGCGGGGGGGCCGGCACACAGGGCCCGGGTCTTGTGAGACCCCATGGGTGGTGGGTGTGAAGCATATCCACGTTCACTGCGGTGTCCGGGTCGGGCCTGCCTCTGGGGTGTGGGTCACACTGTTTGGCCCTGCCTGACACGCAGCCTGCCAGGTCCCGCGGGGCACGTGGTTGCGGCCCCAGAGGCTATTCCAGGGCAGGGCCAGCGCCAGCGCCCGCAAGCCTGCGCGCTTCAGGCTGGCTAGGAAGAGGGGGCCACGCCAGCAGCCTTCAGCCTGCTTCCTTCCCAACCCGCAGACAGCCCCTGAAAGCCGCAGCTCCCAGCTGTGGCAAGCAGACAAGTGGTCCCTGGCTTTCGCATCAGCTGGCGGAGCGCCGCGCGCCAGAGCGCTCTGGAACGCTCTGCGTGCCCTGGGTGTTCCGTGTGCCGGGGGGAGGCCTGAGTCGCCGGCCTCGACGCCTCTCCCAGCGACCACAGCATTCTGTCTGGGAAGCCCGGCAGTTGAGAGACCCAGGGGTCCTGTGGGTGTTGGGTGTCCCCCGCCCAGCGACTGGCAGAGCGGGCAGGGAGAGTCCGCTGTGCCGCCTACGCTGCCCTTGGAATTGTGTGGGTCGGGGTTAGATTTCTGCTGTCTGCAGCCCAGGGCGGAGATGGGCGCCCCGGGACACTGAGCTGGGGTCCGGTGCGTGTGAAGGCTTCCTTAGGGCCCTGCCAGGAGAGGTGGGGCGGTTGAAGGGCGGTCCAGAGCCCCCATGGCAGGCGGGCGCCAGTCCAGGCCAGTGCCTGGAGACTCAGCGCCCTGCCTCCCGGCAAGCCTCGAGCCACCCAGACGACGGACCGTCCTTTAGGGGGTGTGGACGTCCTGGCCTGTGCGTGGGTAAGCCTAGTCCTCAGTGGGGCCTTCCCTGTCTCATTCGATTCGCAGTCGGCCCGACGGCTCTGGATCGGGAGCGGCCTTCCCTAGGTCCTGCCCTGCCCAGGTAGGTCTCCCGACCCCGTGAAGGCCCCGCCCCGGGGCTGGGATCCCGGGCAGACTTCCCCGCTATCCCGGGAGGCCCAGGGCTGGGCCGCGTGGTGCCCGCACACCCACTGCCCCCCTCGGCCCCGTGTGTCTATGGGCCCGGTGGCAGCATGGCCTCCAAGCGTGCGAGTGACACGGAGAGGGCTGTGGCCTGCCCCCACCCCTGGGGAGGCCGTCCCGGGATCCGTGCGGACCCAGTGGCCCCGTAGGACGTCCTGCAGTCCGGGTGGCTGTCCCGCTTTCCACGCGGAGGCTGACCGGAGCCTGGCCCGCAGTCACGACCCAACCACATCACTCAGCCTTCGCTGGGCGGCACGGGGACGGGTCCTCGGGGAATCCTGGGCCACTCCACAGAGGCTGCGGAGGCAGACTGTGGTGGGGGAGGGGTTCTGACGGTGGCCAGAGGGCTGTGCCACCTCGACAAGCCAGGTGCATTGGTGGTGCCAGGTGCGGCCTGGGCAGTCGATGCGTGCCGCAGAGCTCCTGCGAGGGTCCTGGAGTGCTTTGGGCGGGGTCAGAGCTCTGGGGTCCGAGTCCATTGTCTGCCCGGCCCCGGCCCGGCCGTGCCTGCGGCTCAGTCCGCGGCTCTCTCCAGCAACCCCTTCAGAGCTGAGAGCTGGCCTGTGGCGGGGGACGAGGACCGCCTCTGGGGCCCACGTGCCCATAGCCACGCAGGCACTGGCTTCCCTGGGCCGGCAGGCAGGGCCCGGGGCTCGACCACCTGCCGCGTTGGTGACCCTGCTGTGGTTTTCCTTCCCACCCCAGCGGGCCCGAACTCGAGCTGCCCCGGCTGGGGCAGTTCCCTGTCCCACGTGCAGCCATCGCGGGACCCCGTTGGCCGTGTCCTGCGGCCGGGCACGTGGCCGTGGCTTACTTCCAGGTCTGTGACAGTGCCTGGGGCCTCCGGCGGGAGGAATGCCACATCTTCCAGACCATAGACATGTTCGGTGAGTCCTCCCGGGGCAGGGTGTCCCCGCTGAGCCACTGGGGCTCATCCCTGGACAGCGCCAGTCTTCCTTCGCGGAGCCAGCCGCGAGGCTGAGTCCCGGGGCACAGGGCCGCCTGAAGCGGGGCGGGGGCGGGTGGAGCGGGGGGGCCGGCACACAGGGCCCGGGTCTTGTGAGACCCCATGGGTGGTGGGTGTGAAGCATATCCACGTTCACTGCGGTGTCCGGGTCGGGCCTGCCTCTGGGGTGTGGGTCACACTGTTTGGCCCTGCCTGACACGCAGCCTGCCAGGTCCCGCGGGGCACGTGGTTGCGGCCCCAGAGGCTATTCCAGGGCAGGGCCAGCGCCAGCGCCCGCAAGCCTGCGCGCTTCAGGCTGGCTAGGAAGAGGGGGCCACGCCAGCAGCCTTCAGCCTGCTTCCTTCCCAACCCGCAGACAGCCCCTGAAAGCCGCAGCTCCCAGCTGTGGCAAGCAGACAAGTGGTCCCTGGCTTTCGCATCAGCTGGCGGAGCGCCGCGCGCCAGAGCGCTCTGGAACGCTCTGCGTGCCCTGGGTGTTCCGTGTGCCGGGGGGAGGCCTGAGTCGCCGGCCTCGACGCCTCTCCCAGCGACCACAGCATTCTGTCTGGGAAGCCCGGCAGTTGAGAGACCCAGGGGTCCTGTGGGTGTTGGGTGTCCCCCGCCCAGCGACTGGCAGAGCGGGCAGGGAGAGTCCGCTGTGCCGCCTACGCTGCCCTTGGAATTGTGTGGGTCGGGGTTAGATTTCTGCTGTCTGCAGCCCAGGGCGGAGATGGGCGCCCCGGGACACTGAGCTGGGGTCCGGTGCGTGTGAAGGCTTCCTTAGGGCCCTGCCAGGAGAGGTGGGGCGGTTGAAGGGCGGTCCAGAGCCCCCATGGCAGGCGGGCGCCAGTCCAGGCCAGTGCCTGGAGACTCAGCGCCCTGCCTCCCGGCAAGCCTCGAGCCACCCAGACGACGGACCGTCCTTTAGGGGGTGTGGACGTCCTGGCCTGTGCGTGGGTAAGCCTAGTCCTCAGTGGGGCCTTCCCTGTCTCATTCGATTCGCAGTCGGCCCGACGGCTCTGGATCGGGAGCGGCCTTCCCTAGGTCCTGCCCTGCCCAGGTAGGTCTCCCGACCCCGTGAAGGCCCCGCCCCGGGGCTGGGATCCCGGGCAGACTTCCCCGCTATCCCGGGAGGCCCAGGGCTGGGCCGCGTGGTGCCCGCACACCCACTGCCCCCCTCGGCCCCGTGTGTCTATGGGCCCGGTGGCAGCATGGCCTCCAAGCGTGCGAGTGACACGGAGAGGGCTGTGGCCTGCCCCCACCCCTGGGGAGGCCGTCCCGGGATCCGTGCGGACCCAGTGGCCCCGTAGGACGTCCTGCAGTCCGGGTGGCTGTCCCGCTTTCCACGCGGAGGCTGACCGGAGCCTGGCCCGCAGTCACGACCCAACCACATCACTCAGCCTTCGCTGGGCGGCACGGGGACGGGTCCTCGGGGAATCCTGGGCCACTCCACAGAGGCTGCGGAGGCAGACTGTGGTGGGGGAGGGGTTCTGACGGTGGCCAGAGGGCTGTGCCACCTCGACAAGCCAGGTGCATTGGTGGTGCCAGGTGCGGCCTGGGCAGTCGATGCGTGCCGCAGAGCTCCTGCGAGGGTCCTGGAGTGCTTTGGGCGGGGTCAGAGCTCTGGGGTCCGAGTCCATTGTCTGCCCGGCCCCGGCCCGGCCGTGCCTGCGGCTCAGTCCGCGGCTCTCTCCAGCAACCCCTTCAGAGCTGAGAGCTGGCCTGTGGCGGGGGACGAGGACCGCCTCTGGGGCCCACGTGCCCATAGCCACGCAGGCACTGGCTTCCCTGGGCCGGCAGGCAGGGCCCGGGGCTCGACCACCTGCCGCGTTGGTGACCCTGCTGTGGTTTTCCTTCCCACCCCAGCGGGCCCGAACTCGAGCTGCCCCGGCTGGGGCAGTTCCCTGTCCCACGTGCAGCCATCGCGGGACCCCGTTGGCCGTGTCCTGCGGCCGGGCACGTGGCCGTGGCTTACTTCCAGGTCTGTGACAGTGCCTGGGGCCTCCGGCGGGAGGAATGCCACATCTTCCAGACCATAGACATGTTCGGTGAGTCCTCCCGGGGCAGGGTGTCCCCGCTGAGCCACTGGGGCTCATCCCTGGACAGCGCCAGTCTTCCTTCGCGGAGCCAGCCGCGAGGCTGAGTCCCGGGGCACAGGGCCGCCTGAAGCGGGGCGGGGGCGGGTGGAGCGGGGGGGCCGGCACACAGGGCCCGGGTCTTGTGAGACCCCATGGGTGGTGGGTGTGAAGCATATCCACGTTCACTGCGGTGTCCGGGTCGGGCCTGCCTCTGGGGTGTGGGTCACACTGTTTGGCCCTGCCTGACACGCAGCCTGCCAGGTCCCGCGGGGCACGTGGTTGCGGCCCCAGAGGCTATTCCAGGGCAGGGCCAGCGCCAGCGCCCGCAAGCCTGCGCGCTTCAGGCTGGCTAGGAAGAGGGGGCCACGCCAGCAGCCTTCAGCCTGCTTCCTTCCCAACCCGCAGACAGCCCCTGAAAGCCGCAGCTCCCAGCTGTGGCAAGCAGACAAGTGGTCCCTGGCTTTCGCATCAGCTGGCGGAGCGCCGCGCGCCAGAGCGCTCTGGAACGCTCTGCGTGCCCTGGGTGTTCCGTGTGCCGGGGGGAGGCCTGAGTCGCCGGCCTCGACGCCTCTCCCAGCGACCACAGCATTCTGTCTGGGAAGCCCGGCAGTTGAGAGACCCAGGGGTCCTGTGGGTGTTGGGTGTCCCCCGCCCAGCGACTGGCAGAGCGGGCAGGGAGAGTCCGCTGTGCCGCCTACGCTGCCCTTGGAATTGTGTGGGTCGGGGTTAGATTTCTGCTGTCTGCAGCCCAGGGCGGAGATGGGCGCCCCGGGACACTGAGCTGGGGTCCGGTGCGTGTGAAGGCTTCCTTAGGGCCCTGCCAGGAGAGGTGGGGCGGTTGAAGGGCGGTCCAGAGCCCCCATGGCAGGCGGGCGCCAGTCCAGGCCAGTGCCTGGAGACTCAGCGCCCTGCCTCCCGGCAAGCCTCGAGCCACCCAGACGACGGACCGTCCTTTAGGGGGTGTGGACGTCCTGGCCTGTGCGTGGGTAAGCCTAGTCCTCAGTGGGGCCTTCCCTGTCTCATTCGATTCGCAGTCGGCCCGACGGCTCTGGATCGGGAGCGGCCTTCCCTAGGTCCTGCCCTGCCCAGGTAGGTCTCCCGACCCCGTGAAGGCCCCGCCCCGGGGCTGGGATCCCGGGCAGACTTCCCCGCTATCCCGGGAGGCCCAGGGCTGGGCCGCGTGGTGCCCGCACACCCACTGCCCCCCTCGGCCCCGTGTGTCTATGGGCCCGGTGGCAGCATGGCCTCCAAGCGTGCGAGTGACACGGAGAGGGCTGTGGCCTGCCCCCACCCCTGGGGAGGCCGTCCCGGGATCCGTGCGGACCCAGTGGCCCCGTAGGACGTCCTGCAGTCCGGGTGGCTGTCCCGCTTTCCACGCGGAGGCTGACCGGAGTCTGGCCCGCAGTCACGACCCAACCACATCACTCAGCCTTCGCTGGGCGGCACGGGGACGGGTCCTCGGGGAATCCTGGGCCACTCCACTGAGGCTGCGGAGGCAGACTGTGGTGGGGGAGGGGTTCTGACGGTGGCCAGAGGGCTGTGCCACCTCGACAAGCCAGGTGCATTGGTGGTGCCAGGTGCGGCCTGGGCAGTCGATGCGTGCCGCAGAGCTCCTGCGAGGGTCCTGGAGTGCTTTGGGCGGGGTCAGAGCTCTGGGGTCCGAGTCCATTGTCTGCCCGGCCCCGGCCCGGCCGTGCCTGCGGCTCAGTCCGCGGCTCTCTCCAGCAACCCCTTCAGAGCTGAGAGCTGGCCTGTGGCGGGGGACGAGGACCGCCTCTGGGGCCCACGTGCCCATAGCCACGCAGGCACTGGCTTCCCTGGGCCGGCAGGCAGGGCCCGGGGCTCGACCACCTGCCGCGTTGGTGACCCTGCTGTGGTTTTCCTTCCCACCCCAGCGGGCCCGAACTCGAGCTGCCCCGGCTGGGGCAGTTCCCTGTCCCACGTGCAGCCATCGCGGGACCCCGTTGGCCGTGTCCTGCGGCCGGGCACGTGGCCGTGGCTTACTTCCAGGTCTGTGACAGTGCCTGGGGCCTCCGGCGGGAGGAATGCCACATCTTCCAGACCATAGACATGTTCGGTGAGTCCTCCCGGGGCAGGGTGTCCCCGCTGAGCCACTGGGGCTCATCCCTGGACAGCGCCAGTCTTCCTTCGCGGAGCCAGCCGCGAGGCTGAGTCCCGGGGCACAGGGCCGCCTGAAGCGGGGCGGGGGCGGGTGGAGCGGGGGGGCCGGCACACAGGGCCCGGGTCTTGTGAGACCCCATGGGTGGTGGGTGTGAAGCATATCCACGTTCACTGCGGTGTCCGGGTCGGGCCTGCCTCTGGGGTGTGGGTCACACTGTTTGGCCCTGCCTGACACGCAGCCTGCCAGGTCCCGCGGGGCACGTGGTTGCGGCCCCAGAGGCTATTCCAGGGCAGGGCCAGCGCCAGCGCCCGCAAGCCTGCGCGCTTCAGGCTGGCTAGGAAGAGGGGGCCACGCCAGCAGCCTTCAGCCTGCTTCCTTCCCAACCCGCAGACAGCCCCTGAAAGCCGCAGCTCCCAGCTGTGGCAAGCAGACAAGTGGTCCCTGGCTTTCGCATCAGCTGGCGGAGCGCCGCGCGCCAGAGCGCTCTGGAACGCTCTGCGTGCCCTGGGTGTTCCGTGTGCCGGGGGGAGGCCTGAGTCGCCGGCCTCGACGCCTCTCCCAGCGACCACAGCATTCTGTCTGGGAAGCCCGGCAGTTGAGAGACCCAGGGGTCCTGTGGGTGTTGGGTGTCCCCCGCCCAGCGACTGGCAGAGCGGGCAGGGAGAGTCCGCTGTGCCGCCTACGCTGCCCTTGGAATTGTGTGGGTCGGGGTTAGATTTCTGCTGTCTGCAGCCCAGGGCGGAGATGGGCGCCCCGGGACACTGAGCTGGGGTCCGGTGCGTGTGAAGGCTTCCTTAGGGCCCTGCCCCGTGAGGTGGGGCGGTTGAAGGGCGGTCCAGAGCCCCCATGGCAGGCGGGCGCCAGTCCAGGCCAGTGCCTGGAGACTCAGCGCCCTGCCTCCCGGCAAGCCTCGAGCCACCCAGACGACGGACCGTCCTTTAGGGGGTGTGGACGTCCTGGCCTGTGCGTGGGTAAGCCTAGTCCTCAGTGGGGCCTTCCCTGTCTCATTCGATTCGCAGTCGGCCCGACGGCTCTGGATCGGGAGCGGCCTTCCCTAGGTCCTGCCCTGCCCAGGTAGGTCTCCCGACCCCGTGAAGGCCCCGCCCCGGGGCTGGGATCCCGGGCAGACTTCCCCGCTATCCCGGGAGGCCCAGGGCTGGGCCGCGTGGTGCCCGCACACCCACTGCCCCCCTCGGCCCCGTGTGTCTATGGGCCCGGTGGCAGCATGGCCTCCAAGCGTGCGAGTGACACGGAGAGGGCTGTGGCCTGCCCCCACCCCTGGGGAGGCCGTCCCGGGATCCGTGCGGACCCAGTGGCCCCGTAGGACGTCCTGCAGTCCGGGTGGCTGTCCCGCTTTCCACGCGGAGGCTGACCGGAGTCTGGCCCGCAGTCACGACCCAACCACATCACTCAGCCTTCGCTGGGCGGCACGGGGACGGGTCCTCGGGGAATCCTGGGCCACTCCACAGAGGCTGCGGAGGCAGACTGTGGTGGGGGAGGGGTTCTGACGGTGGCCAGAGGGCTGTGCCACCTCGACAAGCCAGGTGCATTGGTGGTGCCAGGTGCGGCCTGGGCAGTCGATGCGTGCCGCAGAGCTCCTGCGAGGGTCCTGGAGTGCTTTGGGCGGGGTCAGAGCTCTGGGGTCCGAGTCCATTGTCTGCCCGGCCCCGGCCCGGCCGTGCCTGCGGCTCAGTCCGCGGCTCTCTCCAGCAACCCCTTCAGAGCTGAGAGCTGGCCTGTGGCGGGGGACGAGGACCGCCTCTGGGGCCCACGTGCCCATAGCCACGCAGGCACTGGCTTCCCTGGGCCGGCAGGCAGGGCCCGGGGGTCGACCACCTGCCGCGTTGGTGACCCTGCTGTGGTTTTCCTTCCCACCCCAGCGGGCCCGAACTCGAGCTGCCCCGGCTGGGGCAGTTCCCTGTCCCACGTGCAGCCATCGCGGGACCCCGTTGGCCGTGTCCTGCGGCCGGGCACGTGGCCGTGGCTTACTTCCAGGTCTGTGACAGTGCCTGGGGCCTCCGGCGGGAGGAATGCCACATCTTCCAGACCATAGACATGTTCGGTGAGTCCTCCCGGGGCAGGGTGTCCCCGCTGAGCCACTGGGGCTCATCCCTGGACAGCGCCAGTCTTCCTTCGCGGAGCCAGCCGCGAGGCTGAGTCCCGGGGCACAGGGCCGCCTGAAGCGGGGCGGGGGCGGGTGGAGCGGGGGGGCCGGCACACAGGGCCCGGGTCTTGTGAGACCCCATGGGTGGTGGGTGTGAAGCATATCCACGTTCACTGCGGTGTCCGGGTCGGGCCTGCCTCTGGGGTGTGGGTCACACTGTTTGGCCCTGCCTGACACGCAGCCTGCCAGGTCCCGCGGGGCACGTGGTTGCGGCCCCAGAGGCTATTCCAGGGCAGGGCCAGCGCCAGCGCCCGCAAGCCTGCGCGCTTCAGGCTGGCTAGGAAGAGGGGGCCACGCCAGCAGCCTTCAGCCTGCTTCCTTCCCAACCCGCAGACAGCCCCTGAAAGCCGCAGCTCCCAGCTGTGGCAAGCAGACAAGTGGTCCCTGGCTTTCGCATCAGCTGGCGGAGCGCCGCGCGCCAGAGCGCTCTGGAACGCTCTGCGTGCCCTGGGTGTTCCGTGTGCCGGGGGGAGGCCTGAGTCGCCGGCCTCGACGCCTCTCCCAGCGACCACAGCATTCTGTCTGGGAAGCCCGGCAGTTGAGAGACCCAGGGGTCCTGTGGGTGTTGGGTGTCCCCCGCCCAGCGACTGGCAGAGCGGGCAGGGAGAGTCCGCTGTGCCGCCTACGCTGCCCTTGGAATTGTGTGGGTCGGGGTTAGATTTCTGCTGTCTGCAGCCCAGGGCGGAGATGGGCGCCCCGGGACACTGAGCTGGGGTCCGGTGCGTGTGAAGGCTTCCTTAGGGCCCTGCCACGTGAGGTGGGGCGGTTGAAGGGCGGTCCAGAGCCCCCATGGCAGGCGGGCGCCAGTCCAGGCCAGTGCCTGGAGACTCAGCGCCCTGCCTCCCGGCAAGCCTCGAGCCACCCAGACGACGGGCCGTCCTTTAGGGGGTGTGGACGTCCTGGCCTGTGCGTGGGTAAGCCTAGTCCTCAGTGGGGCCTTCCCTGTCTCATTCGATTCGCAGTCGGCCCGACGGCTCTGGATCGGGAGCGGCCTTCCCTAGGTCCTGCCCTGCCCAGGTAGGTCTCCCGACCCCGTGAAGGCCCCGCCCCGGGGCTGGGATCCCGGGCAGACTTCCCCGCTATCCCGGGAGGCCCAGGGCTGGGCCGCGTGGTGCCCGCACACCCACTGCCCCCCTCGGCCCCGTGTGTCTATGGGCCCGGTGGCAGCATGGCCTCCAAGCGTGCGAGTGACACGGAGAGGGCTGTGGCCTGCCCCCACCCCTGGGGAGGCCGTCCCGGGATCCGTGCGGACCCAGTGGCCCCGTAGGACGTCCTGCAGTCCGGGTGCCTGTCCCGCTTTCCACGCGGAGGCTGACCGGAGTCTGGCCCGCAGTCACGACCCAACCACATCACTCAGCCTTCGCTGGGCGGCACGGGGACGGGTCCTCGGGGAATCCTGGGCCACTCCACAGAGGCTGCGGAGGCAGACTGTGGTGGGGGAGGGGTTCTGACGGTGGCCAGAGGGCTGTGCCACCTCGACAAGCCAGGTGCATTGGTGGTGCCAGGTGCGGCCTGGGCAGTCGATGCGTGCCGCAGAGCTCCTGCGAGGGTCCTGGAGTGCTTTGGGCGGGGTCAGAGCTCTGGGGTCCGAGTCCATTGTCTGCCCGGCCCCGGCCCGGCCGTGCCTGCGGCTCAGTCCGCGGCTCTCTCCAGCAACCCCTTCAGAGCTGAGAGCTGGCCTGTGGCGGGGGACGAGGACCGCCTCTGGGGCCCACGTGCCCATAGCCACGCAGGCACTGGCTTCCCTGGGCCGGCAGGCAGGGCCCGGGGCTCGACCACCTGCCGCGTTGGTGACCCTGCTGTGGTTTTCCTTCCCACCCCAGCGGGCCCGAACTCGAGCTGCCCCGGCTGGGGCAGTTCCCTGTCCCACGTGCAGCCATCGCGGGACCCCGTTGGCCGTGTCCTGCGGCCGGGCACGTGGCCGTGGCTTACTTCCAGGTCTGTGACAGTGCCTGGGGCCTCCGGCGGGAGGAATGCCACATCTTCCAGACCATAGACATGTTCGGTGAGTCCTCCCGGGGCAGGGTGTCCCCGCTGAGCCACTGGGGCTCATCCCTGGACAGCGCCAGTCTTCCTTCGCGGAGCCAGCCGCGAGGCTGAGTCCCGGGGCACAGGGCCGCCTGAAGCGGGGCGGGGGCGGGTGGAGCGGGGGGGCCGGCACACAGGGCCCGGGTCTTGTGAGACCCCATGGGTGGTGGGTGTGAAGCATATCCACGTTCACTGCGGTGTCCGGGTCGGGCCTGCCTCTGGGGTGTGGGTCACACTGTTTGGCCCTGCCTGACACGCAGCCTGCCAGGTCCCGCGGGGCACGTGGTTGCGGCCCCAGAGGCTATTCCAGGGCAGGGCCAGCGCCAGCGCCCGCAAGCCTGCGCGCTTCAGGCTGGCTAGGAAGAGGGGGCCACGCCAGCAGCCTTCAGCCTGCTTCCTTCCCAACCCGCAGACAGCCCCTGAAAGCCGCAGCTCCCAGCTGTGGCAAGCAGACAAGTGGTCCCTGGCTTTCGCATCAGCTGGCGGAGCGCCGCGCGCCAGAGCGCTCTGGAACGCTCTGCGTGCCCTGGGTGTTCCGTGTGCCGGGGGGAGGCCTGAGTCGCCGGCCTCGACGCCTCTCCCAGCGACCACAGCATTCTGTCTGGGAAGCCCGGCAGTTGAGAGACCCAGGGGTCCTGTGGGTGTTGGGTGTCCCCCGCCCAGCGACTGGCAGAGCGGGCAGGGAGAGTCCGCTGTGCCGCCTACGCTGCCCTTGGAATTGTGTGGGTCGGGGTTAGATTTCTGCTGTCTGCAGCCCAGGGCGGAGATGGGCGCCCCGGGACACTGAGCTGGGGTCCGGTGCGTGTGAAGGCTTCCTTAGGGCCCTGCCAGGAGAGGTGGGGCGGTTGAAGGGCGGTCCAGAGCCCCCATGGCAGGCGGGCGCCAGTCCAGGCCAGTGCCTGGAGACTCAGCGCCCTGCCTCCCGGCAAGCCTCGAGCCACCCAGACGACGGACCGTCCTTTAGGGGGTGTGGACGTCCTGGCCTGTGCGTGGGTAAGCCTAGTCCTCAGTGGGGCCTTCCCTGTCTCATTCGATTCGCAGTCGGCCCGACGGCTCTGGATCGGGAGCGGCCTTCCCTAGGTCCTGCCCTGCCCAGGTAGGTCTCCCGACCCCGTGAAGGCCCCGCCCCGGGGCTGGGATCCCGGGCAGACTTCCCCGCTATCCCGGGAGGCCCAGGGCTGGGCCGCGTGGTGCCCGCACACCCACTGCCCCCCTCGGCCCCGTGTGTCTATGGGCCCGGTGGCAGCATGGCCTCCAAGCGTGCGAGTGACACGGAGAGGGCTGTGGCCTGCCCCCACCCCTGGGGAGGCCGTCCCGGGATCCGTGCGGACCCAGTGGCCCCGTAGGACGTCCTGCAGTCCGGGTGGCTGTCCCGCTTTCCACGCGGAGGCTGACCGGAGTCTGGCCCGCAGTCACGACCCAACCACATCACTCAGCCTTCGCTGGGCGGCACG
This sequence comes from Oryctolagus cuniculus, assembly GCF_051225735.1. Taxonomy (NCBI): domain Eukaryota; kingdom Metazoa; phylum Chordata; class Mammalia; order Lagomorpha; family Leporidae; genus Oryctolagus; species Oryctolagus cuniculus. The sequence goes on along the minus strand of NC_142878.1, from coordinate 97,462,283 downwards.
GGGACGGGTCCTCGGGGAATCCTGGGCCACTCCACAGAGGCTGCGGAGGCAGACTGTGGTGGGGGAGGGGTTCTGACGGTGGCCAGAGGGCTGTGCCACCTCGACAAGCCAGGTGCATTGGTGGTGCCAGGTGCGGCCTGGGCAGTCGATGCGTGCCGCAGAGCTCCTGCGAGGGTCCTGGAGTGCTTTGGGCGGGGTCAGAGCTCTGGGGTCCGAGTCCATTGTCTGCCCGGCCCCGGCCCGGCCGTGCCTGCGGCTCAGTCCGCGGCTCTCTCCAGCAACCCCTTCAGAGCTGAGAGCTGGCCTGTGGCGGGGGACGAGGACCGCCTCTGGGGCCCACGTGCCCATAGCCACGCAGGCACTGGCTTCCCTGGGCCGGCAGGCAGGGCCCGGGGCTCGACCACCTGCCGCGTTGGTGACCCTGCTGTGGTTTTCCTTCCCACCCCAGCGGGCCCGAACTCGAGCTGCCCCGGCTGGGGCAGTTCCCTGTCCCACGTGCAGCCATCGCGGGACCCCGTTGGCCGTGTCCTGCGGCCGGGCACGTGGCCGTGGCTTACTTCCAGGTCTGTGACAGTGCCTGGGGCCTCCGGCGGGAGGAATGCCACATCTTCCAGACCATAGACATGTTCGGTGAGTCCTCCCGGGGCAGGGTGTCCCCGCTGAGCCACTGGGGCTCATCCCTGGACAGCGCCAGTCTTCCTTCGCGGAGCCAGCCGCGAGGCTGAGTCCCGGGGCACAGGGCCGCCTGAAGCGGGGCGGGGGCGGGTGGAGCGGGGGGGCCGGCACACAGGGCCCGGGTCTTGTGAGACCCCATGGGTGGTGGGTGTGAAGCATATCCACGTTCACTGCGGTGTCCGGGTCGGGCCTGCCTCTGGGGTGTGGGTCACACTGTTTGGCCCTGCCTGACACGCAGCCTGCCAGGTCCCGCGGGGCACGTGGTTGCGGCCCCAGAGGCTATTCCAGGGCAGGGCCAGCGCCAGCGCCCGCAAGCCTGCGCGCTTCAGGCTGGCTAGGAAGAGGGGGCCACGCCAGCAGCCTTCAGCCTGCTTCCTTCCCAACCCGCAGACAGCCCCTGAAAGCCGCAGCTCCCAGCTGTGGCAAGCAGACAAGTGGTCCCTGGCTTTCGCATCAGCTGGCGGAGCGCCGCGCGCCAGAGCGCTCTGGAACGCTCTGCGTGCCCTGGGTGTTCCGTGTGCCGGGGGGAGGCCTGAGTCGCCGGCCTCGACGCCTCTCCCAGCGACCACAGCATTCTGTCTGGGAAGCCCGGCAGTTGAGAGACCCAGGGGTCCTGTGGGTGTTGGGTGTCCCCCGCCCAGCGACTGGCAGAGCGGGCAGGGAGAGTCCGCTGTGCCGCCTACGCTGCCCTTGGAATTGTGTGGGTCGGGGTTAGATTTCTGCTGTCTGCAGCCCAGGGCGGAGATGGGCGCCCCGGGACACTGAGCTGGGGTCCGGTGCGTGTGAAGGCTTCCTTAGGGCCCTGCCAGGAGAGGTGGGGCGGTTGAAGGGCGGTCCAGAGCCCCCATGGCAGGCGGGCGCCAGTCCAGGCCAGTGCCTGGAGACTCAGCGCCCTGCCTCCCGGCAAGCCTCGAGCCACCCAGACGACGGACCGTCCTTTAGGGGGTGTGGACGTCCTGGCCTGTGCGTGGGTAAGCCTAGTCCTCAGTGGGGCCTTCCCTGTCTCATTCGATTCGCAGTCGGCCCGACGGCTCTGGATCGGGAGCGGCCTTCCCTAGGTCCTGCCCTGCCCAGGTAGGTCTCCCGACCCCGTGAAGGCCCCGCCCCGGGGCTGGGATCCCGGGCAGACTTCCCCGCTATCCCGGGAGGCCCAGGGCTGGGCCGCGTGGTGCCCGCACACCCACTGCCCCCCTCGGCCCCGTGTGTCTATGTGCCCGGTGGCAGCATTGCCTCCAAGCGTGCGAGTGACACGGAGAGGGCTGTGGCCTGCCCCCACCCCTGGGGAGGCCGTCCCGGGATCCGTGCGGACCCAGTGGCCCCGTAGGACGTCCTGCAGTCCGGGTGCCTGTCCCGCTTTCCACGCGGAGGCTGACCGGAGCCTGGCCCGCAGTCACGACCCAACCACATCACTCAGCCTTCGCTGGGCGGCACGGGGACGGGTCCTCGGGGAATCCTGGGCCACTCCACAGAGGCTGCGGAGGCAGACTGTGGTGGGGGAGGGGTTCTGACGGTGGCCAGAGGGCTGTGCCACCTCGACAAGCCAGGTGCATTGGTGGTGCCAGGTGCGGCCTGGGCAGTCGATGCGTGCCGCAGAGCTCCTGCGAGGGTCCTGGAGTGCTTTGGGCGGGGTCAGAGCTCTGGGGTCCGAGTCCATTGTCTGCCTGGCCCCGGCCCCGGGCCCGGGCCCGGCCCGGCCTGGCCGTGTCTGCGGCTCAGTCCGCGGCTGTCTCCAGCAACCCCTGCAGAGCTGAGAGCTGGCCTGTGGCGGGGGACGAGGACCGCCTCTGGGGCCCACGTGCCCATAGCCACGCACGCACTGGCTTCCCTGGGCCGGCAGGCAGGGCCCGGGGCTCGACCACCTGCCGCGTTGGTGACCCTGCTGTGGTTTTCCTTCCCACCCCAGCGGGCCCGAACTCGAGCTGCCCCGGCTGGGGCAGTTCCCTGTCCCACGTGCAGCCATCGCGGGACCCCGTTGGCCGTGTCTTGCGGCCGGGCACGTGGCCGTGGCTTACCTCCAGGTCTGTGACAGCGCCTGGGGCCTCCGGCGGGAGGAATGCCACATCTTCCAGACCATAGACATGTTCGGTGAGTCCTCCCGGGGCACGGTGTCCCCGCTGAGCCACTGGGGCTCGTCCCTGGACAGCGCCAGTCTTCCTTCGCGGAGCCAGCCGCGAGGCTGAGTCCCGGGGCACAGGGCCGCCTGAAGCGGGGGGGCGGGTGGAGGGGGGGGCCGGCACACAGGGCCCAGGTCTTGTGAGACCCCATGGGTGGTGGGTGTGAAGCATATCCACGTTCACTGCGGTGTACGGGTCGGGCCTGCCTCTGGGGTGTGGGTCACACTGTTTGGCCCTGCCTGACACGCAGCCTGCCAGGTCCCGCGGGGCACGTGGTTGCGGCCCCAGAGGCTATTCCAGGGCAGGGCCAGCGCCCGCAAGCCTGCGCGCTTCACAGGCTGCCTAGGAAGAGGGGGCCACGCCAGCAGCCTTCAGCCTGCTTCCTTGCCAACCCGCAGACAGCCCCTGAAAGCCACAGCTCCCAGCTGTGGCAAGCAGACAAGTGGTCCCTGGCTTTCGCATCAGCTGGCGGAGCGCCGAGCGCCAGAGCGCTCTGGAACCACAGCTCTGCGTGCCCTGGGTGTTCCGTGTGCCGGGGGGAGGCCTGAGTCGCCGGCCTCGACGCCTCTCCCAGCGACCACGGCATTCTGGGAAGCCCGGCAGTTGAGAGACCCAGGGGTCCTGTGGGTGTTGGGTGTCCCCCGCCCAGCGACTGGCAGGGCGGGCAGGGAGAGTCCGCTGTCCCGCCTACGCTGCCCTTGGAATTGTGTGGGTCGGGGTTAGATTTCTGCTGTCGGCAGCCCAGGGCGGAGATGGGCGCCCCGGGACACTGAGCTGGGGTCCGGTGCGTGTGAAGGCTTCCTTAGGGCCCTGCCCCGTGAGGTGGGGCGGTTGAAGGGTGGTCCAGAGCCCCCATGGCAGGCGGGCGCCAGTCCAGGCCAGTGCCTGGAGACTCAGCGCCCTGCCTCCAGGCAAGCCTCGAGCCACCAAGACGACGGGCCGTCCTTTAGGGGGTGTGGACGTCCTGGCCTGTGCGTGGGTAAGCCTAGTCCTCAGTGGGGCCTTCCCTGTCTCATTCGATTCGCAGTCGGCCCGACGGCTCTGGATCGGGAGCGGCCTTCCCTAGGTCCTGCCCTGCCCAGGTAGGTCTCCCGACCCCGTGAAGGCCCCGCCCCGGGGCTGGGATCCCGGGCAGACTTCCCCGCTATCCCGGGAGGCCCAGGGCTGGGCCGCGTGGTGCCCGCACACCCACTGCCCCCCTCGGCCCCGTGTGTCTATGGGCCCGGTGGCAGCACGGCCTCCAAGCGTGCGAGTGACACGGAGGGGGCTGTGGCCTGCCCCCACCCCTGGGGAGGCCGTCCCGGGATCCCTGCGCACCCAGTGGCCCCGTAGGACGTCCTGCGGTCCGGGTGGCTGTCCCGCTTTCCACGCGGAGGCTGGCCCGCAGGCACGACCCAACCACATCACTCAGCCTTCGGTGGGCGGCACGGGGACGGACGGGTCCTCGGGGAATCCTGGGCCACTCCACAGAGGCTGCGGAGGCAGACTGTGGTGGGGGAGGGGTTCTGACGGTGGCCCGAGGGCTGTCCCACCTCGACAAGCCAGGTGCATTGGTGGTGCCAGGTGCGGCCTGGGCAGTCGATGCGTGCCGCCAGAGCTCCTGCGAGGGTCCTGGAGTGCTTTGGGCGGGGTCAGAGCTCTGGGGTCCGAGTCCATTGTCTGCCTGGCCCCGGCCCCGGGCCCGGGCCCGGCCCGGCCCGGCCGTGTCTGCGGCTCAGTCCGCGGCTGTCTCCAGCAACCCCTGCAGAGCTGAGAGCTGGCCTGTGGCGGGGGACGAGGACCGCCTCTGGGGCCCACGTGCCCATAGCCACGCACGCACTGGCTTCCCTGGGCCGGCAGGCAGGGCCCGGGGCTCGACCACCTGCCGCGTTGGTGACCCTGCTGTGGTTTTCCTTCCCACCCCAGCGGGCCCGAACTCGAGCTGCCCCGGCTGGGGCAGTTCCCTGTCCCATGTGCAGCCATCGCGGGACCCCGTTGGCCGTGTCTTGCGGCCGGGCACGTGGCCGTGGCTTACCTCCAGGTCTGTGACAGCGCCTGGGGCCTCCGGCGGGAGGAATGCCACATCTTCCAGACCATAGACATGTTCGGTGAGTCCTCCCGGGGCACGGTGTCCCCGCTGAGCCACTGGGGCTCGTCCCTGGACAGCGCCAGACTTCCTTCGCGGAGCCAGCCGCGAGGCTGAGTCCCGGGGCACAGGGCCGCCTGAAGCGGGGGGGCGGGTGGAGCGGGGGGGCCGGCACACAGGGCCCGGGTCTTGTGAGACCCCATGGGTGGTGGGTGTGAAGCATATCCACGTTCACTGCGGTGTCCGGGTCGGGCCTGCCTCTGGGGTGTGGGTCACACTGTTTGGCCCTGCCTGACACGCAGCCTGCCAGGTCCCGCGGGGCACGTGGTTGCGGCCCCAGAGGCTATTCCAGGGCAGGGCCAGCGCCCGCAAGCCTGCGCGCTTCACAGGCTGCCTAGGAAGAGGGGGCCACGCCAGCAGCCTTCAGCCTGCTTCCTTGCCAACCCGCAGACAGCCCCTGAAAGCCACAGCTCCCAGCTGTGGCAAGCAGACAAGTGGTCCCTGGCTTTCGCATCAGCTGGCGGAGCACCGAGCGCCAGAGCGCTCTGGAACCACAGCTCTGCGTGCCCTGGGTGTTCCGTGTGCCGGGGGGAGGCCTGAGTCGCCGGCCTCGACGCCTCTCCCAGCGACCACGGCATTCTGGGAAGCCCGGCAGTTGAGAGACCCAGGGGTCCTGTGGGTGTTGGGTGTCCCCCGCCCAGCGACTGGCAGGGCGGGCAGGGAGAGTCCGCTGTCCCGCCTACGCTGCCCTTGGAATTGTGTGGGTCGGGGTTAGATTTCTGCTGTCGGCAGCCCAGGGTGGAGATGGGCGCCCCGGGACACTGAGCTGGGGTCCGGTGCGTGTGAAGGCTTCCTTAGGGCCCTGCCCCGTGAGGTGGGGCGGTTGAAAGGCGGTCCAGAGCCCCCATGGCAGGCGGGCGCCAGTCCAGGCCAGTGCCTGGAGACTCAGCGCCCTGCCTCCAGGCAAGCCTCGAGCCACCAAGACGACGGGCCGTCCTTTAGGGGGTGTGGACGTCCTGGCCTGTGCGTGGGTAAGCCTAGTCCTCAGTGGGGCCTTCCCTGTCTCATTCGATTCGCAGTCGGCCCGACGGCTCTGGATCGGGAGCGGCCTTCCCTAGGTCCTGCCCTGCCCAGGTAGGTCTCCCGACCCCGTGAAGGCCCCGCCCCGGGGCTGGGATCCCGGGCAGACTTCCCCGCTATCCCGGGAGGCCCAGGGCTGGGCCGCGTGGTGCCCGCACACCCACTGCCCCCCTCGGCCCCGTGTGTCTATGGGCCCGGTGGCAGCACGGCCTCCAAGCGTGCGAGTGACACGGAGGGGGCTGTGGCCTGCCCCCACCCCTGGGGAGGCCGTCCCGGGATCCCTGCGCACCCAGTGGCCCCGTAGGACGTCCTGCGGTCCGGGTGGCTGTCCCGCTTTCCACGCGGAGGCTGGCCCGCAGGCACGACCCAACCACATCACTCAGCCTTCGGTGGGCGGCACGGGGACGGACGGGTCCTCGGGGAATCCTGGGCCACTCCACAGAGGCTGCGGAGGCAGACTGTGGTGGGGGAGGGGTTCTGACGGTGGCCCGAGGGCTGTCCCACCTCGACAAGCCAGGTGCATTGGTGGTGCCAGGTGCGGCCTGGGCAGTCGATGCGTGCCGCCAGAGCTCCTGCGAGGGTCCTGGAGTGCTTTGGGCGGGGTCAGAGCTCTGGGGTCCGAGTCCATTGTCTGCCCGGCCCCGGCCCGGCCGTGTCTGCGGCTCAGTCCGCGGCTGTCTCCAGCAACCCCTGCAGAGCTGAGAGCTGGCCTGTGGCGGGGGACGAGGACCGCCTCTGGGGCCCACGTGCCCATAGCCACGCAGGCACTGGCTTCCCTGGGCCGGCAGGCAGGGCCCGGGGCTCGACCACCTGCCGCGTTGGTGACCCTGCTGTGGTTTTCCTTCCCACCCCAGCGGGCCCGAACTCGAGCTGCCCCGGCTGGGGCAGTTCCCTGTCCCATGTGCAGCCATCGCGGGACCCCGTTGGCCGTGTCCTGCGGCCGGGCACGTGGCCGTGGCTTACCTCCAGGTCTGTGACAGCGCCTGGGGCCTCCGGCGGGAGGAATGCCACATCTTCCAGACCATAGACATGTTCGGTGAGTCCTCCCGGGGCACGGTGTCCCCGCTGAGCCACTGGGGCTCGTCCCTGGACAGCGCCAGTCTTCCTTCGCGGAGCCAGCCGCGAGGCTGAGTCCCGGGGCACAGGGCCGCCTGAAGCGGGGGGGCGGGTGGAGGGGGGGGCCGGCACACAGGGCCCGGGTCTTGTGAGACCCCATGGGTGGTGGGTGTGAAGCATATCCACGTTCACTGCGGTGTCCGGGTCGGGCCTTCCTCTGGGGTGTGGGTCACACTGTTTGGCCCTGCCTGACACGCAGCCTGCCAGGTCCCGCGGGGCACGTGGTTGCGGCCCCAGAGGCTATTCCAGGGCAGGGCCAGCGCCCGCAAGCCTGCGCGCTTCACAGGCTGCCTAGGAAGAGGGGGCCACGCCAGCAGCCTTCAGCCTGCTTCCTTGCCAACCCGCAGACAGCCCCTGAAAGCCACAGCTCCCAGCTGTGGCAAGCAGACAAGTGGTCCCTGGCTTTCGCATCAGCTGGCGGAGCGCCGAGCGCCAGAGCGCTCTGGAACCACAGCTCTGCGTGCCCTGGGTGTTCCGTGTGCCGGGGGGAGGCCTGAGTCGCCGGCCTCGACGCCTCTCCCAGCGACCACGGCATTCTGGGAAGCCCGGCAGTTGAGAGACCCAGGGGTCCTGTGGGTGTTGGGTGTCCCCCGCCCAGCGACTGGCAGGGCGGGCAGGGAGAGTCCGCTGTCCCGCCTACGCTGCCCTTGGAATTGTGTGGGTCAGGGTTAGATTTCTGCTGTCGGCAGCCCAGGGTGGAGATGGGCGCCCCGGGACACTGAGCTGGGGTCCGGTGCGTGTGAAGGCTTCCTTAGGGCCCTGCCCCGTGAGGTGGGGCGGTTGAAGGGCGGTCCAGAGCCCCCATGGCAGGCGGGCGCCAGTCCAGGCCAGTGCCTGGAGACTCAGCGCCCTGCCTCCCGGCAAGCCTCGAGCCACCCAGACGACGGACCGTCCTTTAGGGGGTGTGGACGTCCTGGCCTGTGCGTGGGTAAGCCTAGTCCTCAGTGGGGCCTTCCCTGTCTCATTCGATTCGCAGTCGGCCCGACGGCTCTGGATCGGGAGCGGCCTTCCCTAGGTCCTGCCCTGCCCAGGTAGGTCTCCCGACCCCGTGAAGGCCCCGCCCCGGGGCTGGGATCCCGGGCAGACTTTCCCGCTATCCCGGGAGGCCCAGGGCTGGGCCGCGTGGTGCCCGCACACCCACTGCCCCCCTCGGCCCCGTGTGTCTATGGGCCCGGTGGCAGCATGGCCTCCAAGCGTGCGAGTGACACGGAGAGGGCTGTGGCCTGCCCCCACCCCTGGGGAGGCCGTCCCGGGATCCGTGCGGACCCAGTTGCCCCGTAGGACGTCCTGCAGTCCGGGTGCCTGTCCCGCTTTCCACGCGGAGGCTGACCGGAGTCTGGCCCGCAGTCACGACCCAACCACATCACTCAGCCTTCGCTGGGCGGCACGGGGACGGGTCCTCGGGGAATCCTGGGCCACTCCACAGAGGCTGCGGAGGCAGACTGTGGTGGGGGAGGGGTTCTGACGGTGGCCAGAGGGCTGTGCCACCTCGACAAGCCAGGTGCATTGGTGGTGCCAGGTGCGGCCTGGGCAGTCGATGCGTGCCGCAGAGCTCCTGCGAGGGTCCTGGAGTGCTTTGGGCGGGGTCAGAGCTCTGGGGTCCGAGTCCATTGTCTGCCCGGCCCCGGCCCGGCCGTGCCTGCGGCTCAGTCCGCGGCTCTCTCCAGCAACCCCTTCAGAGCTGAGAGCTGGCCTGTGGCGGGGGACGAGGACCGCCTCTGGGGCCCACGTGCCCATAGCCACGCACGCACTGGCTTCCCTGGGCCGGCAGGCAGGGCCCGGGGGTCGACCACCTGCCGCGTTGGTGACCCTGCTGTGGTTTTCCTTCCCACCCCAGCGGGCCCGAACTCGAGCTGCCCCGGCTGGGGCAGTTCCCTGTCCCACGTGCAGCCATCGCGGGACCCCGTTGGCCGTGTCCTGCGGCCGGGCACGTGGCCGTGGCTTACTTCCAGGTCTGTGACAGTGCCTGGGGCCTCCGGCGGGAGGAATGCCACATCTTCCAGACCATAGACATGTTCGGTGAGTCCTCCCGGGGCAGGGTGTCCCCGCTGAGCCACTGGGGCTCATCCCTGGACAGCGCCAGTCTTCCTTCGCGGAGCCAGCCGCGAGGCTGAGTCCCGGGGCACAGGGCCGCCTGAAGCGGGGCGGGGGCGGGTGGAGCGGGGGGGCCGGCACACAGGGCCCGGGTCTTGTGAGACCCCATGGGTGGTGGGTGTGAAGCATATCCACGTTCACTGCGGTGTCCGGGTCGGGCCTGCCTCTGGGGTGTGGGTCACACTGTTTGGCCCTGCCTGACACGCAGCCTGCCAGGTCCCGCGGGGCACGTGGTTGCGGCCCCAGAGGCTATTCCAGGGCAGGGCCAGCGCCAGCGCCCGCAAGCCTGCGCGCTTCAGGCTGGCTAGGAAGAGGGGGCCACGCCAGCAGCCTTCAGCCTGCTTCCTTCCCAACCCGCAGACAGCCCCTGAAAGCCGCAGCTCCCAGCTGTGGCAAGCAGACAAGTGGTCCCTGGCTTTCGCATCAGCTGGCGGAGCGCCGCGCGCCAGAGCGCTCTGGAACGCTCTGCGTGCCCTGGGTGTTCCGTGTGCCGGGGGGAGGCCTGAGTCGCCGGCCTCGACGCCTCTCCCAGCGACCACAGCATTCTGTCTGGGAAGCCCGGCAGTTGAGAGACCCAGGGGTCCTGTGGGTGTTGGGTGTCCCCCGCCCAGCGACTGGCAGAGCGGGCAGGGAGAGTCCGCTGTGCCGCCTACGCTGCCCTTGGAATTGTGTGGGTCGGGGTTAGATTTCTGCTGTCTGCAGCCCAGGGCGGAGATGGGCGCCCCGGGACACTGAGCTGGGGTCCGGTGCGTGTGAAGGCTTCCTTAGGGCCCTGCCACGTGAGGTGGGGCGGTTGAAGGGCGGTCCAGAGCCCCCATGGCAGGCGGGCGCCAGTCCAGGCCAGTGCCTGGAGACTCAGCGCCCTGCCTCCCGGCAAGCCTCGAGCCACCCAGACGACGGGCCGTCCTTTAGGGGGTGTGGACGTCCTGGCCTGTGCGTGGGTAAGCCTAGTCCTCAGTGGGGCCTTCCCTGTCTCATTCGATTCGCAGTCGGCCCGACGGCTCTGGATCGGGAGCGGCCTTCCCTAGGTCCTGCCCTGCCCAGGTAGGTCTCCCGACCCCGTGAAGGCCCCGCCCCGGGGCTGGGATCCCGGGCAGACTTCCCCGCTATCCCGGGAGGCCCAGGGCTGGGCCGCGTGGTGCCCGCACACCCACTGCCCCCCTCGGCCCCGTGTGTCTATGGGCCCGGTGGCAGCATGGCCTCCAAGCGTGCGAGTGACACGGAGAGGGCTGTGGCCTGCCCCCACCCCTGGGGAGGCCGTCCCGGGATCCGTGCGGACCCAGTGGCCCCGTAGGACGTCCTGCAGTCCGGGTGCCTGTCCCGCTTTCCACGCGGAGGCTGACCGGAGTCTGGCCCGCAGTCACGACCCAACCACATCACTCAGCCTTCGCTGGGCGGCACGGGGACGGGTCCTCGGGGAATCCTGGGCCACTCCACAGAGGCTGCGGAGGCAGACTGTGGTGGGGGAGGGGTTCTGACGGTGGCCAGAGGGCTGTGCCACCTCGACAAGCCAGGTGCATTGGTGGTGCCAGGTGCGGCCTGGGCAGTCGATGCGTGCCGCAGAGCTCCTGCGAGGGTCCTGGAGTGCTTTGGGCGGGGTCAGAGCTCTGGGGTCCGAGTCCATTGTCTGCCCGGCCCCGGCCCGGCCGTGCCTGCGGCTCAGTCCGCGGCTCTCTCCAGCAACCCCTTCAGAGCTGAGAGCTGGCCTGTGGCGGGGGACGAGGACCGCCTCTGGGGCCCACGTGCCCATAGCCACGCAGGCACTGGCTTCCCTGGGCCGGCAGGCAGGGCCCGGGGCTCGACCACCTGCCGCGTTGGTGACCCTGCTGTGGTTTTCCTTCCCACCCCAGCGGGCCCGAACTCGAGCTGCCCCGGCTGGGGCAGTTCCCTGTCCCATGTGCAGCCATCGCGGGACCCCGTTGGCCGTGTCCTGCGGCCGGGCACGTGGCCGTGGCTTACTTCCAGGTCTGTGACAGTGCCTGGGGCCTCCGGCGGGAGGAATGCCACATCTTCCAGACCATAGACATGTTCGGTGAGTCCTCCCGGGGCAGGGTGTCCCCGCTGAGCCACTGGGGCTCATCCCTGGACAGCGCCAGTCTTCCTTCGCGGAGCCAGCCGCGAGGCTGAGTCCCGGGGCACAGGGCCGCCTGAAGCGGGGCGGGGGCGGGTGGAGCGGGGGGGCCGGCACACAGGGCCCGGGTCTTGTGAGACCCCATGGGTGGTGGGTGTGAAGCATATCCACGTTCACTGCGGTGTCCGGGTCGGGCCTGCCTCTGGGGTGTGGGTCACACTGTTTGGCCCTGCCTGACACGCAGCCTGCCAGGTCCCGCGGGGCACGTGGTTGCGGCCCCAGAGGCTATTCCAGGGCAGGGCCAGCGCCAGCGCCCGCAAGCCTGCGCGCTTCAGGCTGGCTAGGAAGAGGGGGCCACGCCAGCAGCCTTCAGCCTGCTTCCTTCCCAACCCGCAGACAGCCCCTGAAAGCCGCAGCTCCCAGCTGTGGCAAGCAGACAAGTGGTCCCTGGCTTTCGCATCAGCTGGCGGAGCGCCGAGCGCCAGAGCGCTCTGGAACGCTCTGCGTGCCCTGGGTGTTCCGTGTGCCGGGGGGAGGCCTGAGTCGCCGGCCTCGACGCCTCTCCCAGCGACCACAGCATTCTGTCTGGGAAGCCCGGCAGTTGAGAGACCCAGGGGTCCTGTGGGTGTTGGGTGCCCCCGCCCAGCGACTGGCAGAGCGGGCAGGGAGAGTCCGCTGTGCCGCCTACGCTGCCCTTGGAATTGTGTGGGTCGGGGTTAGATTTCTGCTGTCTGCAGCCCAGGGCGGAGATGGGTGCCCCGGGACACTGAGCTGGGGTCCGGTGCGTGTGAAGGCTTCCTTAGGGCCCTGCCAGGAGAGGTGGGGCGGTTGAAGGGCGGTCCAGAGCCCCCATGGCAGGCGGGCGCCAGTCCAGGCCAGTGCCTGGAGACTCAGCGCCCTGCCTCCCGGCAAGCCTCGAGCCACCCAGACGACGGGCCGTCCTTTAGGGGGTGTGGACGTCCTGGCCTGTGCGTGGGTAAGCCTAGTCCTCAGTGGGGCCTTCCCTGTCTCATTCGATTCGCAGTCGGCCCGACGGCTCTGGATCGGGAGCGGCCTTCCCTAGGTCCTGCCCTGCCCAGGTAGGTCTCCCGACCCCGTGAAGGCCCCGCCCCGGGGCTGGGATCCCGGGCAGACTTCCCCGCTATCCCGGGAGGCCCAGGGCTGGGCCGCGTGGTGCCCGCACACCCACTGCCCCCCTCGGCCCCGTGTGTCTATGGGCCCGGTGGCAGCATGGCCTCCAAGCGTGCGAGTGACACGGAGAGGGCTGTGGCCTGCCCCCACCCCTGGGGAGGCCGTCCCGGGATCCGTGCGGACCCAGTGGCCCCGTAGGACGTCCTGCAGTCCGGGTGGCTGTCCCGCTTTCCACGCGGAGGCTGACCGGAGCCTGGCCCGCAGTCACGACCCAACCACATCACTCAGCCTTCGCTGGGCGGCACGGGGACGGGTCCTCGGGGAATCCTGGGCCACTCCACAGAGGCTGCGGAGGCAGACTGTGGTGGGGGAGGGGTTCTGACGGTGGCCAGAGGGCTGTGCCACCTCGACAAGCCAGGTGCATTGGTGGTGCCAGGTGCGGCCTGGGCAGTCGATGCGTGCCGCAGAGCTCCTGCGAGGGTCCTGGAGTGCTTTGGGCGGGGTCAGAGCTCTGGGGTCCGAGTCCATTGTCTGCCCGGCCCCGGCCCCGGGCCCGGGCCCGGCCCGGCCCGGCCGTGTCTGCGGCTCAGTCCGCGGCTGTCTCCAGCAACCCCTGCAGAGCTGAGAGCTGGCCTGTGGCGGGGGACGAGGACCGCCTCTGGGGCCCACGTGCCCATAGCCACGCACGCACTGGCTTCCCTGGGCCGGCAGGCAGGGCCCGGGGGTCGACCACCTGCCGCGTTGGTGACCCTGCTGTGGTTTTCCTTCCCACCCCAGCGGGCCCGAACTCGAGCTGCCCCGGCTGGGGCAGTTCCCTGTCCCATGTGCAGCCATCGCGGGACCCCGTTGGCCGTGTCCTGTGGCCGGGCACGTGGCCGTGGCTTACCTCCAGGTCTGTGACAGCGCCTGGGGCCTCCGGCGGGAGGAATGCCACATCTTCCAGACCATAGACATGTTCGGTGAGTCCTCCCGGGGCACGGTGTCCCCGCTGAGCCACTGGGGCTCGTCCCTGGACAGCGCCAGTCTTCCTTCGCGGAGCCAGCCGCGAGGCTGAGTCCCGGGGCACAGGGCCGCCTGAAGCGGGGGGGCGGGTGGAGGGGGGGGCCGGCACACAGGGCCCAGGTCTTGTGAGACCCCATGGGTGGTGGGTGTGAAGCATATCCACGTTCACTGCGGTGTCCGGGTCGGGCCTGCCTCTGGGGTGTGGGTCACACTGTTTGGCCCTGCCTGACACGCAGCCTGCCAGGTCCCGCGGGGCACGTGGTTGCGGCCCCAGAGGCTATTCCAGGGCAGGGCCAGCGCCCGCAAGCCTGCGCGCTTCACAGGCTGGCTAGGAAGAGGGGGCCATGCCAGCAGCCTTCAGCCTGCTTCCTTGCCAACCCGCAGACAGCCCCTGAAAGCCACAGCTCCCAGCTGTGGCAAGCAGACAAGTGGTCCCTGGCTTTCGCATCAGCTGGCGGAGCGCCGAGCGCCAGAGCGCTCTGGAACCACAGCTCTGCGTGCCCTGGGTGTTCCGTGTGCCGGGGGGAGGCCTGAGTCGCCGGCCTCGACGCCTCTCCCAGCGACCACGGCATTCTGGGAAGCCCGGCAGTTGAGAGACCCAGGGGTCCTGTGGGTGTTGGGTGTCCCCCGCCCAGCGACTGGCAGGGCGGGCAGGGAGAGTCCGCTGTCCCGCCTACGCTGCCCTTGGAATTGTGTGGGTCGGGGTTAGATTTCTGCTGTCGGCAGCCCAGGGCGGAGATGGGCGCCCCGGGACACTGAGCTGGGGTCCGGTGCGTGTGAAGGCTTCCTTAGGGCCCTGCCCCGTGAGGTGGGGCGGTTGAAGGGTGGTCCAGAGCCCCCATGGCAGGCGGGCGCCAGTCCAGGCCAGTGCCTGGAGACTCAGCGCCCTGCCTCCAGGCAAGCCTCGAGCCACCAAGACGACGGGCCGTCCTTTAGGGGGTGTGGACGTCCTGGCCTGTGCGTGGGTAAGCCTAGTCCTCAGTGGGGCCTTCCCTGTCTCATTCGATTCGCAGTCGGCCCGACGGCTCTGGATCGGGAGCGGCCTTCCCTAGGTCCTGCCCTGCCCAGGTAGGTCTCCCGACCCCGTGAAGGCCCCGCCCCGGGGCTGGGATCCCGGGCAGACTTCCCCGCTATCCCGGGAGGCCCAGGGCTGGGCCGCGTGGTGCCCGCACACCCACTGCCCCCCTCGGCCCCGTGTGTCTATGGGCCCGGTGGCAGCACGGCCTCCAAGCGTGCGAGTGACACGGAGGGGGCTGTGGCCTGCCCCCACCCCTGGGGAGGCCGTCCCGGGATCCCTGCGCACCCAGTGGCCCCGTAGGACGTCCTGCGGTCCGGGTGGCTGTCCCGCTTTCCACGCGGAGGCTGGCCCGCAGTCACGACCCAACCACATCACTCAGCCTTCGGTGGGCGGCACGGGGACGGACGGGTCCTCGGGGAATCCTGGGCCACTCCACAGAGGCTGCGGAGGCAGACTGTGGTGGGGGAGGGGTTCTGACGGTGGCCCGAGGGCTGTCCCACCTCGACAAGCCAGGTGCATTGGTGGTGCCAGGTGCGGCCTGGGCAGTCGATGCGTGCCGCCAGAGCTCCTGCGAGGGTCCTGGAGTGCTTTGGGCGGGGTCAGAGCTCTGGGGTCCGAGTCCATTGTCTGCCTGGCCCCGGCCCCGGGCCCGGGCCCGGCCCGGCCCGGCCGTGTCTGCGGCTCAGTCCGCGGCTGTCTCCAGCAACCCCTGCAGAGCTGAGAGCTGGCCTGTGGCGGGGGACGAGGACCGCCTCTGGGGCCCACGTGCCCATAGCCACGCACGCACTGGCTTCCCTGGGCCGGCAGGCAGGGCCCGGGGGTCGACCACCTGCCGCGTTGGTGACCCTGCTGTGGTTTTCCTTCCCACCCCAGCGGGCCCGAACTCGAGCTGCCCCGGCTGGGGCAGTTCCCTGTCCCATGTGCAGCCATCGCGGGACCCCGTTGGCCGTGTCCTGCGGCCGGGCACGTGGCCGTGGCTTACCTCCAGGTCTGTGACAGCGCCTGGGGCCTCCGGCGGGAGGAATGCCACATCTTCCAGACCATAGACATGTTCGGTGAGTCCTCCCGGGGCACGGTGTCCCCGCTGAGCCACTGGGGCTCGTCCCTGGACAGCGCCAGTCTTCCTTCGCGGAGCCAGCCGCGAGGCTGAGTCCCGGGGCACAGGGCCGCCTGAAGCGGGGGGGCGGGTGGAGGGGGGGGCCGGCACACAGGGCCCAGGTCTTGTGAGACCCCATGGGTGGTGGGTGTGAAGCATATCCACGTTCACTGCGGTGTCCGGGTCGGGCCTGCCTCTGGGGTGTGGGTCACACTGTTTGGCCCTGCCTGACACGCAGCCTGCCAGGTCCCGCGGGGCACGTGGTTGCGGCCCCAGAGGCTATTCCAGGGCAGGGCCAGCGCCCGCAAGCCTGCGCGCTTCACAGGCTGCCTAGGAAGAGGGGGCCACGCCAGCAGCCTTCAGCCTGCTTCCTTGCCAACCCGCAGACAGCCCCTGAAAGCCACAGCTCCCAGCTGTGGCAAGCAGACAAGTGGTCCCTGGCTTTCGCATCAGCTGGCGGAGCGCCGAGCGCCAGAGCGCTCTGGAACCACAGCTCTGCGTGCCCTGGGTGTTCCGTGTGCCGGGGGGAGGCCTGAGTCGCCGGCCTCGACGCCTCTCCCAGCGACCACGGCATTCTGGGAAGCCCGGCAGTTGAGAGACCCAGGGGTCCTGTGGGTGTTGGGTGTCCCCCGCCCAGCGACTGGCAGGGCGGGCAGGGAGAGTCCGCTGTCCCGCCTACGCTGCCCTTGGAATTGTGTGGGTCGGGGTTAGATTTCTGCTGTCGGCAGCCCAGGGCGGAGATGGGCGCCCCGGGACACTGAGCTGGGGTCCGGTGCGTGTGAAGGCTTCCTTAGGGCCCTGCCCCGTGAGGTGGGGCGGTTGAAGGGTGGTCCAGAGCCCCCATGGCAGGCGGGCGCCAGTCCAGGCCAGTGCCTGGAGACTCAGCGCCCTGCCTCCAGGCAAGCCTCGAGCCACCAAGACGACGGGCCGTCCTTTAGGGGGTGTGGACGTCCTGGCCTGTGCGTGGGTAAGCCTAGTCCTCAGTGGGGCCTTCCCTGTCTCATTCGATTCGCAGTCGGCCCGACGGCTCTGGATCGGGAGCGGCCTTCCCTAGGTCCTGCCCTGCCCAGGTAGGTCTCCCGACCCCGTGAAGGCCCCGCCCCGGGGCTGGGATCCCGGGCAGACTTCCCCGCTATCCCGGGAGGCCCAGGGCTGGGCCGCGTGGTGCCCGCACACCCACTGCCCCCCTCGGCCCCGTGTGTCTATGGGCCCGGTGGCAGCACGGCCTCCAAGCGTGCGAGTGACACGGAGGGGGCTGTGGCCTGCCCCCACCCCTGGGGAGGCCGTCCCGGGATCCCTGCACACCCAGTGGCCCCGTAGGACGTCCTGCGGTCCGGGCGGCTGTCCGGCTTTCCACGCGGAGGCTGGCCCGCAGGCACGACCCAACCACATCACTCAGCCTTCGGTGGGCGGCACAGGGACGGACGGGTCCTCGGGGAATCCTGGGCCACTACACAGAGGCTGCGGAGGCAGACTGTGGTGGGGGAGGGGTTCTGACGGTGGCCCGAGGGCTGTCCCACCTCGACAAGCCAGGTGCATTGGTGGTGCCAGGTGCGGCCTGGGCAGTCGATGCGTGCCGCCAGAGCTCCTGCGAGGGTCCTGGAGTGCTTTGGGCGGGGTCAGAGCTCTGGGGTCCGAGTCCATTGTCTGCCCGGCCCCGGCCCGGCCGTGTCTGCGGCTCAGTCCGCGGCTGTCTCCAGCAACCCCTGCAGAGCTGAGAGCTGGCCTGTGGCGGGGGACGAGGACCGCCTCTGGGGCCCACGTGCCCATAGCCACGCACGCACTGGCTTCCCTGGGCCGGCAGGCAGGGCCCGGGGCTCGACCACCTGCCGCGTTGGTGACCCTGCTGTGGTTTTCCTTCCCACCCCAGCGGGCCCGAACTCGAGCTGCCCCGGCTGGGGCAGTTCCCTGTCCCATGTGCAGCCATCGCGGGACCCCGTTGGCCGTGTCCTGCGGCCGGGCACGTGGCCGTGGCTTACCTCCAGGTCTGTGACAGCGCCTGGGGCCTCCGGCGGGAGGAATGCCACATCTTCCAGACCATAGACATGTTCGGTGAGTCCTCCCGGGGCACGGTGTCCCCGCTGAGCCACTGGGGCTCGTCCCTGGACAGCGCCAGTCTTCCTTCGCGGAGCCAGCCGCGAGGCTGAGTCCCGGGGCACAGGGCCGCCTGAAGCGGGGGGGCGGGTGGAGGGGGGGGCCGGCACACAGGGCCCGGGTCTTGTGAGACCCCATGGGTGGTGGGTGTGAAGCATATCCACGTTCACTGCGGTGTCCGGGTCGGGCCTGCCTCTGGGGTGTGGGTCACACTGTTTGGCCCTGCCTGACACGCAGCCTGCCAGGTCCCGCGGGGCACGTGGTTGCGGCCCCAGAGGCTATTCCAGGGCAGGGCCAGCGCCCGCAAGCCTGCGCGCTTCACAGGCTGCCTAGGAAGAGGGGGCCACGCCAGCAGCCTTCAGCCTGCTTCCTTGCCAACCCGCAGACAGCCCCTGAAAGCCACAGCTCCCAGCTGTGGCAAGCAGACAAGTGGTCCCTGGCTTTCGCATCAGCTGGCGGAGCGCCGAGCGCCAGAGCGCTCTGGAACCACAGCTCTGCGTGCCCTGGGTGTTCCGTGTGCCGGGGGGAGGCCTGAGTCGCCGGCCTCGACGCCTCTCCCAGCGACCACGGCATTCTGGGAAGCCCGGCAGTTGAGAGACCCAGGGGTCCTGTGGGTGTTGGGTGTCCCCCGCCCAGCGACTGGCAGGGCGGGCAGGGAGAGTCCGCTGTCCCGCCTACGCTGCCCTTGGAATTGTGTGGGTCAGGGTTAGATTTCTGCTGTCGGCAGCCCAGGGTGGAGATGGGCGCCCCGGGACACTGAGCTGGGGTCCGGTGCGTGTGAAGGCTTCCTTAGGGCCCTGCCCCGTGAGGTGGGGTGGTTGAAAGGCGGTCCAGAGCCCCCATGGCAGGCGGGCGCCAGTCCAGGCCAGTGCCTGGAGACTCAGCGCCCTGCCTCCAGGCAAGCCTCGAGCCACCAAGACGACGGGCCGTCCTTTAGGGGGTGTGGACGTCCTGGCCTGTGCGTGGGTAAGCCTAGTCCTCAGTGGGGCCTTCCCTGTCTCATTCGATTCGCAGTCGGCCCGACGGCTCTGGATCGGGAGCGGCCTTCCCTAGGTCCTGCCCTGCCCAGGTAGGTCTCCCGACCCCGTGAAGGCCCCGCCCCGGGGCTGGGATCCCGGGCAGACTTCCCCGCTATCCCGGGAGGCCCAGGGCTGGGCCGCGTGGTGCCCGCACACCCACTGCCCCCCTCGGCCCCGTGTGTCTATGGGCCCGGTGGCAGCACGGCCTCCAAGCGTGCGAGTGACACGGAGGGGGCTGTGGCCTGCCCCCACCCCTGGGGAGGCCGTCCCGGGATCCCTGCGCACCCAGTGGCCCCGTAGGACGTCCTGCGGTCCGGGTGGCTGTCCCGCTTTCCACGCGGAGGCTGGCCCGCAGGCACGACCCAACCACATCACTCAGCCTTCGGTGGGCGGCACGGGGACGGACGGGTCCTCGGGGAATCCTGGGCCACTCCACAGAGGCTGCGGAGGCAGACTGTGGTGGGGGAGGGGTTCTGACGGTGGCCCGAGGGCTGTCCCACCTCGACAAGCCAGGTGCATTGGTGGTGCCAGGTGCGGCCTGGGCAGTCGATGCGTGCCGCCAGAGCTCCTGCGAGGGTCCTGGAGTGCTTTGGGCGGGGTCAGAGCTCTGGGGTCCGAGTCCATTGTCTGCCTGGCCCCGGCCCCGGGCCCGGGCCCGGCCCGGCCCGGCCGTGTCTGCGGCTCAGTCCGCGGCTGTCTCCAGCAACCCCTGCAGAGCTGAGAGCTGGCCTGTGGCGGGGGACGAGGACCGCCTCTGGGGCCCACGTGCCCATAGCCACGCACGCACTGGCTTCCCTGGGCCGGCAGGCAGGGCCCGGGGCTCGACCACCTGCCGCGTTGGTGACCCTGCTGTGGTTTTCCTTCCCACCCCAGCGGGCCCGAACTCGAGCTGCCCCGGCTGGGGCAGTTCCCTGTCCCATGTGCAGCCATCGCGGGACCCCGTTGGCCGTGTCCTGCGGCCGGGCACGTGGCCGTGGCTTACTTCCAGGTCTGTGACAGCGCCTGGGGCCTCCGGCGGGAGGAATGCCACATCTTCCAGACCATAGACATGTTCGGTGAGTCCTCCCGGGGCACGGTGTCCCCGCTGAGCCACTGGGGCTCATCCCTGGACAGCGCCAGTCTTCCTTCGCGGAGCCAGCCGCGAGGCTGAGTCCCGGGGCACAGGGCCGCCTGAAGCGGGGGGGCGGGTGGAGGGGGGGGCCGGCACACAGCGCCCGGGTCTTGTGAGACCCCATGGGTGGTGGGTGTGAAGCATATCCACGTTCACTGCGGTGTCCGGGTCGGGCCTGCCTCTGGGGTGTGGGTCACACTGTTTGGCCCTGCCTGACACGCAGCCTGCCAGGTCCCGCGGGGCACGTGGTTGCGGCCCCAGAGGCTATTCCAGGGCAGGGCCAGCGCCCGCAAGCCTGCGCGCTTCACAGGCTGCCTAGGAAGAGGGGGCCACGCCAGCAGCCTTCAGCCTGCTTCCTTGCCAACCCGCAGACAGCCCCTGAAAGCCGCAGCTCCCAGCTGTGGCAAGCAGACAAGTGGTCCCTGGCTTTCGCATCAGCTGGCGGAGCGCCGAGCGCCAGAGCGCTCTGGAACCACAGCTCTGCGTGCCCTGGGTGTTCCGTGTGCCGGGGGGAGGCCTGAGTCGCCGGCCTCGATGCCTCTCCCAGCGACCACGGCATTCTGGGAAGCCCGGCAGTTGAGAGACCCAGGGGTCCTGTGGGTGTTGGGTGTCCCCCGCCCAGCGACTGGCAGGGCGGGCAGGGAGAGTCCGCTGTCCCGCCTACGCTGCCCTTGGAATTGTGTGGGTCGGGGTTAGATTTCTGCTGTCGGCAGCCCAGGGTGGAGATGGGCGCCCCGGGACACTGAGCTGGGGTCCGGTGCGTGTGAAGGCTTCCTTAGGGCCCTGCCCCGTGAGGTGGGGCGGTTGAAGGGCGGTCCAGAGCCCCCATGGCAGGCGGGCGCCAGTCCAGGCCAGTGCCTGGAGACTCAGCGCCCTGCCTCCAGGCAAGCCTCGAGCCACCAAGACGACGGGCCGTCCTTTAGGGGGTGTGGACGTCCTGGCCTGTGCGTGGGTAAGCCTAGTCCTCAGTGGGGCCTTCCCTGTCTCATTCGATTCGCAGTCGGCCCGACGGCTCTGGATCGGGAGCGGCCTTCCCTAGGTCCTGCCCTGCCCAGGTAGGTCTCCCGACCCCGTGAAGGCCCCGCCCCGGGGCTGGGATCCCGGGCAGACTTCCCCGCTATCCCGGGAGGCCCAGGGCTGGGCCGCGTGGTGCCCGCACACCCACTGCCCCCCTCGGCCCCGTGTGTCTATGGGCCCGGTGGCAGCACGGCCTCCAAGCGTGCGAGTGACACGGAGGGGGCTGTGGCCTGCCCCCACCCCTGGGGAGGCCGTCCCGGGATCCCTGCGCACCCAGTGGCCCCGTAGGACGTCCTGCGGTCCGGGTGGCTGTCCCGCTTTCCACGCGGAGGCTGGCCCGCAGGCACGACCCAACCACATCACTCAGCCTTCGGTGGGCGGCACGGGGACGGACGGGTCCTCGGGGAATCCTGGGCCACTCCACAGAGGCTGCGGAGGCAGACTGTGGTGGGGGAGGGGTTCTGACGGTGGCCCGAGGGCTGTCCCACCTCGACAAGCCAGGTGCATTGGTGGTGCCAGGTGCGGCCTGGGCAGTCGATGCGTGCCGCCAGAGCTCCTGCGAGGGTCCTGGAGTGCTTTGGGCGGGGTCAGAGCTCTGGGGTCCGAGTCCATTGTCTGCCTGGCCCCGGCCCCGGGCCCGGGCCCGGCCCGGCCCGGCCGTGTCTGCGGCTCAGTCTGCGGCTGTCTCCAGCAACCCCTGCAGAGCTGAGAGCTGGCCTGTGGCGGGGGACGAGGACCGCCTCTGGGGCCCACGTGCCCATAGCCACGCACGCACTGGCTTCCCTGGGCCGGCAGGCAGGGCCCGGGGCTCGACCACCTGCCGCGTTGGTGACCCTGCTGTGGTTTTCCTTCCCACCCCAGCGGGCCCGAACTCGAGCTGCCCCGGCTGGGGCAGTTCCCTGTCCCATGTGCAGCCATCGCGGGACCCCGTTGGCCGTGTCCTGCGGCCGGGCACGTGGCCGTGGCTTACCTCCAGGTCTGTGACAGCGCCTGGGGCCTCCGGCGGGAGGAATGCCACATCTTCCAGACCATAGACATGTTCGGTGAGTCCTCCCGGGGCACGGTGTCCCCGCTGAGCCACTGGGGCTCGTCCCTGGACAGCGCCAGTCTTCCTTCGCGGAGCCAGCCGCGAGGCTGAGTCCCGGGGCACAGGGCCGCCTGAAGCGGGGGGGCGGGTGGAGGGGGGGGCCGGCACACAGGGCCCGGGTCTTGTGAGACCCCATGGGTGGTGGGTGTGAAGCATATCCACGTTCACTGCGGTGTCCGGGTCGGGCCTGCCTCTGGGGTGTGGGTCACACTGTTTGGCCCTGCCTGACACGCAGCCTGCCAGGTCCCGCGGGGCACGTGGTTGCGGCCCCAGAGGCTATTCCAGGGCAGGGCCAGCGCCCGCAAGCCTGCGCGCTTCACAGGCTGCCTAGGAAGAGGGGTCCACGCCAGCAGCCTTCAGCCTGCTTCCTTGCCAACCCGCAGACAGCCCCTGAAAGCCGCAGCTCCCAGCTGTGGCAAGCAGACAAGTGGTCCCTGGCTTTCGCATCAGCTGGCGGAGCGCCGAGCGCCAGAGCGCTCTGGAACCACAGCTCTGCGTGCCCTGGGTGTTCCGTGTGCCGGGGGGAGGCCTGAGTCGCCGGCCTCGACGCCTCTCCCAGCGACCACGGCATTCTGGGAAGCCCGGCAGTTGAGAGACCCAGGGGTCCTGTGGGTGTTGGGTGTCCTCCGCCCAGCGACTGGCAGGGCGGGCAGGGAGAGTCCGCTGTCCCGCCTACGCTGCCCTTGGAATTGTGTGGGTCGGGGTTAGATTTCTGCTGTCGGCAGCCCAGGGTGGAGATGGGCGCCCCGGGACACTGAGCTGGGGTCCGGTGCGTGTGAAGGCTTCCTTAGGGCCCTGCCCCGTGAGGTGGGGCGGTTGAAAGGCGGTCCAGAGCCCCCATGGCAGGCGGGCGCCAGTCCAGGCCAGTGCCTGGAGACTCAGCGCCCTGCCTCCAGGCAAGCCTCGAGCCACCAAGACGACGGGCCGTCCTTTAGGGGGTGTGGACGTCCTGGCCTGTGCGTGGGTAAGCCTAGTCCTCAGTGGGGCCTTCCCTGTCTCATTCGATTCGCAGTCGGCCCGACGGCTCTGGATCGGGAGCGGCCTTCCCTAGGTCCTGCCCTGCCCAGGTAGGTCTCCCGACCCCGTGAAGGCCCCGCCCCGGGGCTGGGATCCCGGGCAGACTTCCCCGCTATCCCGGGAGGCCCAGGGCTGGGCCGCGTGGTGCCCGCACACCCACTGCCCCCCTCGGCCCCGTGTGTCTATGGGCCCGGTGGCAGCACGGCCTCCAAGCGTGCGAGTGACACGGAGGGGGCTGTGGCCTGCCCCCACCCCTGGGGAGGCCGTCCCGGGATCCCTGCACACCCAGTGGCCCCGTAGGACGTCCTGCGGTCCGGGCGGCTGTCCCGCTTTCCACGCGGAGGCTGGCCCGCAGTCACGACCCAACCACATCACTCAGCCTTCGGTGGGCGGCACGGGGACGGACGGGTCCTCGGGGAATCCTGGGCCACTCCACAGAGGCTGCGGAGGCAGACTGTGGTGGGGGAGGGGTTCTGACGGTGGCCAGAGGGCTGTCCCACCTCGACAAGCCAGGTGCATTGGTGGTGCCAGGTGCGGCCTGGGCAGTCGATGCGTGCCGCCAGAGCTCCTGCGAGGGTCCTGGAGTGCTTTTGGGCGGGGTCAGAGCTCTGGGGTCCGAGTCCATTGTCTGCCCGGCCCCGGCCCCGGGCCCGGGCCCGGCCCGGCCCGGCCGTGTCTGCGGCTCAGTCCGCGGCTGTCTCCAGCAACCCCTGCAGAGCTGAGAGCTGGCCTGTGGCGGGGGACGAGGACCGCCTCTGGGGCCCACGTGCCCATAGCCACGCACGCACTGGCTTCCCTGGGCCGGCAGGCAGGGCCCGGGGGTCGACCACCTGCCGCGTTGGTGACCCTGCTGTGGTTTTCCTTCCCACCCCAGCGGGCCCGAACTCGAGCTGCCCCGGCTGGGGCAGTTCCCTGTCCCATGTGCAGCCATCGCGGGACCCCGTTGGCCGTGTCCTGTGGCCGGGCACGTGGCCGTGGCTTACCTCCAGGTCTGTGACAGCGCCTGGGGCCTCCGGCGGGAGGAATGCCACATCTTCCAGACCATAGACATGTTCGGTGAGTCCTCCCGGGGCACGGTGTCCCCGCTGAGCCACTGGGGCTCGTCCCTGGACAGCGCCAGTCTTCCTTCGCGGAGCCAGCCGCGAGGCTGAGTCCCGAGACACAGGGCCGCCTGAAGGGGGGGGAGCGGGTGGAGGGAGGGGCGGTCTTGTGAGACCCCATGGGTGGTGGGTGTGAAGCATATCCACATTCACTGCGGTGTCCGGGTCGGTCCTGCAGTCTGGGGTGTGGGTCACACAGTTTGGCCCTGCCTGACACGCAGCCTGCCAGGTCCCGCGGGGCACTTCGTTGCCATATCCATGTTCACTTTGGTTTCTGGCTTGGGCCGGCCCCCTGAGTTGGGACACAATGTTTGGCCCTGAGATACAGCCTGCCAGGTAGGCTCTTCCAGGGCAGCTGCCTGCAAGCCTGTGTGCTTCAGGTTGGCTAGGACGCAGGGTGCACTACAGCAGCCTTCCACCTGCTTCCTACACAACCTGGAGACACCCCCTGAAATCCGCTGCTCCCAGCTCTCGCATGTTCCTGAGGCTTTGGCCATGATGGTGAGTACTCCCATGGAAATGTGCTCCTTTGAGCCTCACAGTGTCTCTCTAGTTCATAGCCATGTGTCCACCCTGCTGCCGCTTGTCCTGAATCAGTATGGCAGAATGTGATGGGCTGAAGCAAGGCACCGTGCCTAATGGTGTGAGTCCCCAGCTTGTAGCGTCTGGAGTATCTCTCTGGTCAGTGCGGGTCTGCTGGTTGGTTCAGCCCCTGGACTTTGAGTTATACCTGTATCCCCTGAGATCTCCACCATGAGTTCATTTCATGTCATGTCATCCTAAGCACCTCCTCCATTGAGAGTTGTGGAGTTGTGAGGCCCAAGGCCTCTCCTGTGTGACATTCATGCGTTGGTGTCTCTCACTTGGTTGATTCCTTGATTCTTAGGTCTTGCCTGGCTCCACTTGGCTGTGCTCTCAGGTCATGGTACCCAAGGCAGGTGGAGCAACATCACACTGGCCTCTGGGCCTCCCACCGGTGAGGCACCAGTGAGGTACCTGTCTGGACTGTGGTGTAGGAGCAAAGGACATATGTGCCAATTGCTGTCTCCCCTGAGATTCATGCCCTGATTGGCACTCCCTTCTGGCCATGGTCCCAGGTGTCCTCATCCACCTCTGGCTCCTAGAAATCCCTGAAGTAAACCACGTGGATGAGTAAGTTCATGAGTCCTCTAGAAAGCTTACCCAATCGTCAGTGTTCCACCACCCACCACCAGGCTCTGTATTTAAACCTTCGGCCTGAGAGGGCCTGCTGATGTAGAAGGTTTCTGGGTGGCTCCAGAAGTCCCAGTGGACCAGAGGCTCTATAGACTTGATGGCTCTGTTCAGTGGCAGTACACACACACAAAATGGTGTGTCACCGGCACCTGAACACCGGATGGGAGAGGACTGGATTTCGGCCTTGCCTCCCGGAGGCCACTGAAGCTACTGGTGGTTGTGACATGGGCGGGTGGGGGGTTCTTAAGGTAGTCTAAGGGTTTGCACACACCCAGGACAGAGTAAGTGTACGTGATATCCTGCCAAAACACAGAGAAACCAAGAGAGTGGGATCCCCTGGCTCCCAGGAAGGTAGACTAGCTGGTGTCTTTATGGTTTACCCTTTTGTGGTCCTTATTGTGGTAAAACAGGTTAAGCCACCACCTGCAACACTGGCATCCCATTGGGTATCAGTTTGTGTCCCAGCTGCTTCAACTTCAACTAATGGCCGCTCTCTCTCTCTCTAACTCTGCATTTCAAAAAATAAATAAATAAATAAATAAATAAATCTTTAAAAAACAAAAAAACTGGATGGCGCCGTGGCTCAATAGGCTAATCCTCTGCTGTGGCACCAGCACACCAGGTTCTAGTCCCAGTCAGAGTGCCAGATTCTATCCCGGTTGCTCCTCTTACTGTCCAGCTCTCTTGCTGTGGCCCGGGAGTGCAGTAGAGGATGGCCCAAGTGCTTGGGCCCTGCATCTGCATGGGAAACCAGGAGAAGCACCTGGCTCCTGGTTTCGGATCAGCGCGGTGCACTGGCCGCAGCACGCTGGCCGCAACGGCCATTGGGGGGTGAACCAATGGAAAAGGAAGACCTTTGTCTCTCTCTCTCACTGTCCACTCTGCCTGTCAAAAAACAAACAAACAAAAAGACTTACCTTTTTTTGCCTCCCTTGATATTCCTGAGTCAGACACTCACTCTCCCAATGCATGTAAATTTACCTGTAGCATTCCAGTCAGACACTGTGTGACACAGTTACTTGTACTGGGATCTTAATGTGCCTTTTACTGTCTGATTTTTATTTGTAGTGTACCAGATGTACGAAGAGAAGGTAGCAGGTTATCTTGGTCCTAACAAACCCAAGTAAGTCTCCAACTTCTGTTACTGCTTACTTTGTTTCAACACTTGGGGAATCTAACTCCAGGGAGAAAACAGCATGTGTTGGGGTGACTCACCGTTACCCCTCAAGCCCATAGCCGAATGTTTGTAGGAACAAAGTTATTCCTTATCATGTGAGCGACCTGCAAGTTTCCATTGTTTTCCCCACTCTCTCCCTTGGATTAACTACAGGGCAAGCGCAGGTCAACCAGCCTACTCAGGGAGTTTGGTCAGTCCTGGCCACTGCCCTGCCACACTCAAGGCAGGGTGATCCCTTTCTGCCCTCAGCTTGTTGCCCGTGTGTATTTTTGCCTTCCACTGATAACACAAAATGAGATGGGACCTGACCTCGTCAGATGGTGGGCAACAGGCTGGGGTGAGAAACCTGGGGTGCTAAAGCACCTCCTCAGCAGGTGCATCTTTGTGACTGAAGCCTGCACACTTCATGCCTTCATTGGTTTCTCACATGACCAGTAGTAGGTTCTGTTTGGCTCATTAGTATCAGTGGAGAGGGTGCCAATGGTGGGTGGCACAGCCTTTTTCCTGAGTAGCTCACTGCCCCTGTCCCTCAGTCTCGGGCTCTGTCTGCACTCCCACTGTGAGGCTTCAGCTTGATCAAGCAGTGAGCCACTGGATGGGCTCCCTTTCCTTTGGTGACAGAACCTTTGCCCTGCTGTTTAAGCCAGGAAGGTCGTGGGAAGATTGCTCCTTTTGTTAATTTCTTATTCCCTTCCGCACCTCCAGGGTCTGTCTGAAGCTGCCCAAACCAGAACAGCCTGAGTTCCTGCTCAGCCCAGTGGCGTGTCCATATCCATCTTTAACCATGCCATCACTTGTGGATTGCACCTGCCGCACTGCTGGCAGTGACTGGGGTCGTGTGCAGGTGCCACACTTCTGCCTGTTTGTTTCTGCTAGTGAGTATTCCCAAGGAAATTTGGCCAAGTTCATAATGATCTCCCTGTGTGAAAACAGGACATGTACCCTACACAGTTCTCCCCTTGCCATTCAGTGTAGTTTTGCACACCGAGCCTAAGGCACATTGTGTTCAGGGAGTTGTACGATAGAGTTAAGGCACCATCATCATTTAGTCTGCAGCCATTGCTTCCTGTTTGTCCAAATTCATGTACACATCACCCAGTATTTACTCTCATGTCTGTACTTAAATCCCTCCTCTCCTTTCAGGTGGCACATTGAAGGCTTGTCCTCAGAAACACTTGAATGGAATACTAGGTTGTCACCTGTCAAAGGTGCCAGTCTCACATGCAGAGTTGTGGGTGAGACTACAGGGATACACCTGTCTTCAAGTCCCAGTGGATCCGCAATTAGCCTCTGGTAGCAATGAGGCCAGGCATAGTGATTCCTCCAGCACTTGCAGCTTTGCAGAAAACATCGATTCAAGAAACCAGTTGTTGCTCCACAAAGGTAAGAAAGAAAAGGCCACAGGAAGCTTCCATTGATACATGGATTTTCACTGTGTATGGGTGAAGGAGACAATTCAGACCCCGTCGTGTTCTCTGAGGGTCAAGTTGAAGTCTGCAGTGCTGTAACATGGTAAAGTGAGCCAATGCCTGATTTTAAGCATCCGCTCTGCCTCCAGGTCATCGGCTTCCCAAGTATTTTATGTTGAACTTGGCCAAGTTACTTATCACTGGCATTTATATCTCATCCCCCATTTCAGACTGTGCTGTTATTAAGCACCATAATTTCCAGAGTGACTGGCTAAGAATAGCTCAGTATCCTCTTTAGGTGTTTAGTGACTCGTCGTTTAATTTGCATATAGTTGAAGACTAACAAAGTGATCTTGTACTTTTGTTCCACGTGCAAATCAACCATGTTTGTAGTGTAACTTCCCAGGGACTGTCTTTGATAAGACAAGTGACTGACTTACTTTCCCTCCCTCCATCCCTCCCTCCCTCCCTTCCCTTTTCTGTCTCTCTCTCTATTTTTCCTTTCTCCCTCTGTTGCTCTTTTTTCTCCCTTCTATCTTCCTTCCCTCCCTCCCTTCTTTCCTTTCTCTCTTTCTCTCACTCTCACCCTCTCTTTCTCTTTCTTTCTTTCTCTTTCTCCTTTCATTCTTGCTTCCTCAACATTCCCTTCTAAGCCAATTTTCCTCTGTCAGACACTTTCAGCCACAAGGTGAGAGCCATATTCTTGTCAGTGTACATTCTAGGCCCTCACCTTGGTTTCCTGATTAATTCAACTTATTTTCTGGTCCCCTCTCTTTTTGAAATGAACAGGAGCCTTCATACATGAAGTGATCGGGCTCGTTTCTGACTCTTCCTGGAATTTATCAGCTCCGCTCATCTCCATAGCATGTCCCAGTTTCTTGCCCACAGTGATCCACTTCTGCTCAGATTTCCTTACAACTGAGCCTTGGACCCTCCTGCCCATCCTACCTGGATCCTGTCCATCCTTTTCCCTGCCTCTATGGTTGCCTGTGGCTTATGTCTGCTGCAGCCTACCTTCTAGAAAGGAGGGGACTGGTGTGCTCAGGAGGAGGAATATGTCTCATGTGACAGTGACCACCAGTTGACTCTTTGGGAGAGGGCTCCTGGCCAGTGCTCAGTGAGAGGCAGGCATACATACTCTCTGCCACATGTGCCATGATACCTTGTCCCTCCCAACTCCTCTTTACTTCCCCTGATCTTTTACTTCTCCTTGGATTCTCACAGTACCAGCACAGCTCACCCACTGGCTCAGTCACTCTCTTCCTGTTCACACTCAAGGTCACTCTCTTCCTGTTCACATTCAAGGGATAATTGGCTGAGCAATGGTAGGTTCGAGGCAAGACTTTGCAGTCTAGGGTGCTTTGAAAGGGCTTTGCAGATTTTGACACCAACCATACTGTGCTTTCTATCTGGTGCATAGCAGGTTGTGTTACTGACAACATATATTTCTCTCACTCTTCCTAAATCTTTTTTTTTTATTTCCAACCTATTGTGAAAGCTGTCAGAATGCAGGAGCCCAAATTTCCAAAACCCCAGTTAAGGTCATTTTTTGATATAGTATGTACACACACACATGACACTGCGAGTGCTTCAGGATGTTCATGGAATGCCATGGGTGTTGTGGCATAGTGGATAACTGCCCCTTTGGGCTGTCCATGTTCTTTGTCAGTGTACCTAGGTACAAATTTATCTTCTGTCTCTGATCCAGCTCCTTGCTACTGTGTACCCTGGGAGGCAGCATGTGATGACTCAGTTAGTTGGGTGCCTGCCCTGGATGTGGGAGGCTGAGATAATGTTCCTGGCTCCTAGGTTTGGCCTAGCCCATTCTTAGCTGTTGCAGATATTTGGGGAGTGAAAAAGTACATGGTTGATTCCTCCCTCTCACTCTGACATTCTGTGTAACTGTCACTCTTGAATTTTCATTGAAATGAAAATAAATGGGGCCGGTCTCGTGGCGTAGTTGGTGAATCCTCCACCTGCGGTGCCAGCATCCCATATGGATGCTGGTTCTAGTCCCATCTGCCCCTTTTCCAATCCAGCTCTCTGCTATGGCTTGGTAAAGCAAGATGGTCCAAGTGCTTGGGCCCTTGTACCCACATGATAAACTGGGAGCAACCATCTGGCTCCTGGCTTTAGACAGGCAAATCTCCAACCATTGCTGCCATCTGAGGAGTGAACCAATGGAAGGAAGACCTTTCTCTGTCTCTCCCTCTCACTGTCTGTAACTCTCCCTCTCAAATAAAAATAAATAAATACATCTTTTTTAAAAAGAAAAAGGAAATAAATATTTAAAAAGATGTTCATGGAAAATGGAATTAAACATGAGTTCTGTATGTCACAGAAACTTTTTGAAATCCTTGCACTGTGTGGTCATAATATGCATTTCCATAAACTTTCTAAAGAACACTCCAAAATATATTTGTCCTTGTATGTTCCTGAATTCCATGATATATATCATATTATTTTCAGTAATGTTACATATAATATGCTCATATGAAGTGTATAATGATACATGTTTTTCATCTTCTCCAATTTTCCTTATAATTTTGCTCTTATGGGTTTTCCTATGACTTTTATATAACTCAATTTTTAGGTGACATCTCCATTCCTAGTAGCACAACCTCTGTCTAGTATGATTAGCCCTTGCTTTTGTCCTATGAATCTGAGAACTATTTGTTTTCATTTGCTCCAATTTTCTTAATTTTTTTTTGTCAAACAGCAGTAGGTTTGCCTATTGGCAATCTTATCCTGAAATCATTTCTAAGGAAGGCCAATGATAAGAAAATGCAAAAGCATCTCTATTGGCTTCCCTTGCCCCTTGGACTTTCTTGTCCAAGGTCACTTTGCTTATCCAGTGTCCACCTTGGTGGAAGTGTGTGTCAGAATAAGGTCATATTGGCTGGCGCTGCGGCTCACTAGACTAATCCTCTGCCTGCGGCGCCAGCACCCCAGATTCTAGTTCCGGATTGGGCACTGGATTCTGTCCCGTTTGCTCCTCTTCCAGTCCAGCTCTCTGCTGTGGCCCAGGAAGGCAGTGGAGAACGGCCCAAGTGCTTGGGCCCTGCACCCGCTTGGGAGACCAGGAGGAAGCACCTGGCTCCTGGCTTCAGATCGGCACAGTGCACTAGGGGGTGAACCAATGGAAGGAAGACCTTTCTCTCTCTCTCTCTCTCTCTCTCTCTCTCTCTGCCTAACTCTGCCTGTCAAAAAGAAAACAAAAGAATAAGGTCATATAACAGTGGATATTGTTGCCTGTGGTTTCATTTGCAGTGCCTGTTACTGATGGCTATCTTGCGAGCAATCCCAAGCAGGATAATACCATTGAGGGGTCAGCTACCAACAGCCATGCAAGCCAAGTCACTGCCCACCCTGTGGGCTCCGATGTCCTAAGAAAAGAGATGATCCAAAGAAAATGCCATTTTAGCAAATGGAGATTATCATACCGTATCCCTGGATTTCCACTTGAGGTGCAGAGGTAATCACGACTGTTATTCTTAGATGCATTTATTCTGTATTGCTCTCTCTATATATGAGTGCTTTACCTCATTTCCCTCCCCCCAATTTTTTCTTTCCCTGATTTGTTCTCTCCATCATCTGCAGTAACTTCTGTCTAGTCTTCCTTCTATTTTCCATTTGTAATGGCAGGGGAATGTGCCCTGGTTCTTGATTTCTTTCAATATAGAAATAGGGAAAGAGTCCAAGATGCAAAGTCGTAGTATTTTATTAGGCCAGTGAGAGAACAAAGGGAGGTGGGAGAAAGCTGCAGAGCTAGATGTCCAGTAGGGGAGTGTAATCGTGGGTCTCTAATAGGTACCCTAACTTCAGTTTCATCTGTGTCACTGGTGTGGCCACCAGGACATGGGTGTGGGAGTCACTGGGCTGTGATCTACCTGGGAAGGGGCTGTGGTAGGAGGGGTCCAGCCATTCTGTGCATTTTTTGAGCACTGAAGGCACATGACTGGTAGAGTCCTGGTGAGCATGCAAAATGGGAAGCATCATAAGTGGGGGAGAAGGGAAATTCACCAGCTTCCAGAGCATGCCTGTCCCTGCCTAAATCCTCCTATCATTACACATGGATTGCCAACCAGTCACTGTCATCTGCATCTCCTTGGCTGTACTCTAAGCTCTGCTCTTTCCCCATAGCTGCTGTCCTCATTATCCCACTCACAGACCTAGAGTCAAATTTGCCTTCAGATCCAGTGTTCAAGGGATTACCATGACCCAGTAGCCACACTTCAGGGACACACTCAAGCTACAATGAGGCAGACTTCATTAGATGGTACAATAAAGAGACATTGGTCAAAAGGTAAACTTAAGGGAGGGTGTTATGGCACATGCAGTCAAGCCACAGCTTGGGATGCCTGCATCCGTATTGGTGTGCTGCCTCAAACCCTGGCTACTGTACTTGCAATCTAGCTTCATAGTAAT
Source organism: Oryctolagus cuniculus (assembly GCF_051225735.1). Taxonomy (NCBI): domain Eukaryota; kingdom Metazoa; phylum Chordata; class Mammalia; order Lagomorpha; family Leporidae; genus Oryctolagus; species Oryctolagus cuniculus. The sequence goes on along the minus strand of NC_142878.1, from coordinate 97,430,147 downwards.
GGTTCTGGGAAATACATGGATGATGACCCACATATTTGGGTCCCTGCCACCTAGTTCTGCACTCCTAACTAGTGAATCAGTATATTTAAGTTCTTTCTCCCTCTGTTTCTATTCTTTCACTCTTTGTCTTTCCTTCTCTCTGTCACTTTGTCTTTCAAATAAACAAATGAATGTTTTAAAAAAGACAACCCTCTAATATTCACACAAAATATTATTTTCTAAATTAGACATAAGCACAGGGCTTCAAAAAATGTGTAGAGCAAGACAAGCTTAGACATTCTGACTTCTCCTACTAGTTTTGGGTCTGGTTTGCCGCAGTTTTTCTGGATCCTTGAGATGCATTGATAGCTCATTTGTTTGGTGCCTTTCTAATTTCTTGATGTAGGCACCTATTGCTATAGACTTTCCTCTTAACACTTTTTTGCTGTATCCCATAAGTTTTGATATGTTGTGTTGTTACCTTCATTTGCTTCCAAAAAGTTTTTGATTTCTCTTTTGATTTCTTCTATGACCCACTGTTCATTCAGGAGCATGTTGTTCAGTCTCCAGGTATTTGCATATGCTCTAGGAATTCCCGAGTTGCTAATTTCCAGCTTCATTCCATTGTGATCTGAGAAGATGCATTGTATGACTTGGATTCTTTTGAATTTGCTGAGACTTGTTTTATGGCCTCGTATGTGCTCAATCCTAGAGTTTCCATGCACTGCTGAGAAGAATGTACATTCTGCAAGTATAGGATTAAAGGTTCTGTAGATATCTGTTAAATCCATTTGGTCTGTAGTGTCGATTCAATCTGCTGTTTCCTTGTTGATTTTTCTGTCTGGTTGATCTGTCCATTACTGAAAGTGGAGTATTGAAGTCCCCCAATACTATTGTATTGGAGTCTAAGTCTCCCTTTAAGTTCCTTAACATATCTTTTAAATAACCCAGTGCCCTGTAATTAGGTGCATATAAGTTTATAATAGTTACATCTCCCTGTGGAATTGATGCCTTAATCATTATGTAGTGCCCCTCTTTGTCTCTCTTAACAGTTTTTGTGTTACAGTTTATTTTGTCTGATATTAAGATGGCTACACCAGCCCTTTTTTGGTTTCTGTTGGCGTGGAATATCTTTTTCCAACCTTTCACTTTCAGTCTGCATGCACTTTTGTTGGAAAGATGTGTTTCTTGTAAGCAGCAAATAGATGGGTTTCTTTTTTAATCCATTCAGCCAGTCTGTGTCTTTTAACTGGGGAGTTGAGGCCATTAACGTTCAGTGTGACTATTGATAAGTAGTGACTTTGCCCTGCCATTTTCCCAAAGATATTTCTAATATATACTTTGACTTTCTGTGATCTTTTACTGAGAAATTTTCTTCCTTTACCTTCTTTCGTATTGATGACCGTGTTTCTGTGTGTAACACATCTTTAAGCATCTTTTGCAGGGCTGGACAAGTGGTGACACATTCTTTCAATTTCTGTTTGCTGTGAAAGTTTTTTATTTCACCTTCATTCACAAATGAGAGCTTTGCAGGATATAATATCTAGGTTGGCAGATTCTCTCAGTACTTGGGTTTTTAATTTGTTCTATTGAATTCTTCATTTCATTTCAATTTCTTTTCAATATCTCAATTTCATGTTCTATTAAATTCCTCATTTCATTTTGATTCTTCAAGATTTCATTTTTACAAGAGAAATTTTCTGTCTTGTCCTTCATGGATTTCAGCAGTTCATGCATTTGTTTTAGATTACATCTCAATATTCTTATCATAAATTTTTTGTTCCATTTCTTGCATTTCTTCCATCTCATCATCTTCTTAATCTTGTATTGGAGTGTCATTTTCTTTCGGGAGCATCATGTTTTCTTCCTTTTTCTTGTTTCCTCGATTTTTCCGTTGTTGTTTGGCATTGTGGAAATATGCTTTGGTTTCTTCTTTTTTTTTCACTATGGTGGCTTTTCTTGTTATACTATGACTCTAGATTAAGTGGACTGTCTGTGGTTGGTGTGGCCAGAGAGCTCTGTTCAGTTCTTCAGGGTTAAGGGTGTGCTTAAGGTGACACACCCAGGTTTGGCGTGGTAAATCAATCTCCCTTTCCCCTACCTCTTTCTTTGTCTCTCTCTCTCTCTTTCTCTCTCTCTCTTTTTAATCAGAAGGGAAGTAATCAGCTGAACACTTCTCCTCGATGGCAATCAGTGCCTGAGCGCTATCCCCAGTGTATACAATATTCATCTGCTCTGTCCCAAGAACCACACAAAAGATCTGTGCAGTCCTCAGTGTAAGCTTAGAATCCCCTGCAATGTCTCTCACTGGGTAGCCAGGGCCTCCCGAGCTTGTGGCATCTCCCAACAAGACTACTCACATCTCAGCCAAACCATGAGTTCTCCCACACACCCCACACACCCTCCGTTGTGTTTTTTTTTTTTTTTTTTCACAGTCCTGGTTCATAAGTTCCACACATTCACTAGGTCTTAGTCTCTTGTTATTACTCCCCACCAGAGTCAGGTTTTTCCGCTTGGGTGGGCACAGCCCCAAGCTGGTGCAACTGTTATGTATGTCCAAAATGGCGCCTGCTGTATTGTCTCACTCGCTTTTGTAAGGTGTGTGGAGAGTGAATCGTGTCCATACCATCCCTTTTATTTTTTCTCTCTTCTAGTTAGGCTTGTGTACTTTCCCTCATGGGGCTACAAGCCTTGTTCCCTCTAGGTTCTTCCTGCTGCTTTTCCACCAGTGTCACGGGCTACTATGGTTTTGTCTCACCTCTCTTTCCAGCGCTAGTGCAGAGACAGCAGCTGGGGTCCCGAACCGTGGGAGTCCGTGCCCTCCACGTAGATCCACGGTGTCCCTCTAATTCCAGAAGACTTTCCTCTACTGTTTTTTCCCTATCTGTTCCCTAAGACTACACTGTCTCCACTTTTAATAAACTGTATTTTCCTGGACTTTCAGTGAGCTCCTTCCCTATTCCATCATCTTGGAACTTCCACCAACTTCTGTCTTTTTTATCTCTCAATGCCAATTTCAAATATTCAGGTAAAAATCTCGAAAATGAGTTATTTGACATTTTGTGATCTGATGGTTGTTTATAGCCCTTGTCTCTATTGTTAAGGAACATTGTTTTTTTTTTTTCTTCTTACTGTTTGTTGAACTCTTACTTAGTGTAGGATTAATTTTATGAGTATAAAGTAAACTGAAAGTAGATAATTGTAAATCTTGAGAGAGTGAATAAGAGAGGAAGGAGGAGGAAGTATAGGAGTGTGGACAGGGGGAAGGGTAGGATGGGAAGTCTCACCATGTTCCTAAATCTGTATATATGAAACGTATACACTTGAATAAATTAAAATAAAAAAGAGAATGAGTTAGTTATTGAACATGAGACCACAAAATAGAGCAGCTCATTGTAGTGAGTTAACTCGGGGCAAACCCATGAAGATCCAAGAAGATAAGCAAGGCCCAGGCCAATCTTTGCTCCAGTGATTCTAATTGAGAACGAGCCTCCTTGCCTTGGGCAAGTAAAGTGAGAAGGAGAGTGACCTCCCTCAGTCTGTCAGAGGGAAGATGAAAAACTTGAAGGCCAGGGGGGATGAAGTTCATGTTTAATAGATGGAAGGAAAGGAAAGGAATGGGATAAAGTAGGTGAGGACTGTTGAGCAGTTCTAAATGACGCTGTGCTTTTAGTAAACTCTGGGTACACTTTGAACTAGCTTGGATGCTTTGACCCAGTACCCTGGATTCTGTCTTCAATGGACAGGGAAAGGCCAACGTTCAATTTCCTGTCCTCTTGGTTAACTCCCTTGGAGTTTGACTTTATTCCTTTTTCTCCTGGACAAAACACTTGCCAGATTTCTCTCTAAGGCCTTATTCCTATTTCTATGTACTCAAGGTGACTCAACAGCCTCTTAAGACTATTGAAGCCTCCAGATTGAATTTTCTCCTCTCCATTCTTCAGATTTCTTTTTTTTTTTTTTTTTTTTTGACAGGCAGAGTGGACAGTGAGAGAGAGAGACAGAGAAAAAGGTCTTCCTTTGCCGTTGGTTCACCCTCCAATGGCCGCCGCGGCTGGCGCGCTGCGGCCGGCACACCGCGCTGATCCGATGGCAGGAGTCAGGAGCCAGGTGCTTTTCCTGGTCTCCCATGGGGTGCAGGGCCCAAGCACCTGGGCCATCCTCCACTGCACTCCCTGGCCACAGCAGAGAGCTGGCCTGGAAGAGGGGCAACCGGGACAGAATCCGGCGCCCCGACCGGGACTAGAACCCGGTGTGCCGGCGCCGCTAGGCGGAGGATTAGCCTAGTGAGCCGCGGCGCCGGCCCATTCTTCAGATTTCTAAAAAAGAGCTGGAGACAAGGATTAAGAACAATTCTTATGTCTTTAGTTACATCTCTTTTGTTAAAGGACAGACTGGACTTGGATGTTTCTGAGATTACCGTTGGCTCACACATCTACTCTATTCCCATAGTCACCTATTCTTCCCTCTGAAACACAGAATTATAATAGTTGAATTTACTGAAGGAGGTCCCTTCGCTTTCAACTGTCTTTCTGAATGTGCATGATTGGTGCTAGGAACATCTATCCTTAAGAGATGGGAAAAAGCATTGGCAAGACCATGGAGAAGGATTAGGAGGAAAATGGGTGTTATCACCAGCTTCTAGTTAGAAGAGTGCAGGACCAGGCCGGCGCCGTGGCTCACTTGGCTAATCCTCCACCTGCAGTGCCAGCACCCCTGGTTCTAGTCCCAGTTGGGGCGCCAGATTCTGTCCCGGTTGCTCCTCTTCCAGTCCAGCTATCTGCTGTGGCCCAGGAAGGCAGTGGAGGATGGCCCAAGTGCTTGGGCCCCGCACCCCATGGGAGACCAGGGCAGGTATGGAGGGGGAGCACCTGGCTCCTAGCTTCGGATCAGTGTAGCGCGCCGGTCATAGCAGCCATTTGGAGAATGAATCAACAGAAGGAAGACCTTTCTCTCTGTCTCTCTCTTTCTCTCACTGTCCAACTCTGCCTGTCCATAAAAAAAAAAAAAAAGAAGTGTGCAGGACTCCCATATTCTGCATCACAGGCTGGACTCTAAGTTTAGGGAGGCATTCTACCTTGTAGGTATCATTTTCCCACTTCAGTCAACCTGAAGCTCATCTTCTCCACATGTTTCTCTGTCTCTGGCTTCTGTGACTACTGGGCAATCCCTCCAGACTCAGCTATCAGCAAGACCTGACCTCTTATTGAATTTCTCTCTCTTTCTCTGTCTCCCTCTCAGATATCAGGAACTGCTGGAGCTACAGGGACCTGCACTGGCTACAATGAAAGGGTGCAAATAAAAGTAGCTTTCCTCATTAATGAGCAACATCTTGATAGAAAATCCAGTCATGTCCTACCCTATCCACTCAAGATTTGTTCTCCATCAGGATGGAAGACATTGTTTCAGTCTCATATTATTGTTACCACCTAAGGACACCTAGGCCTGAGACCTTAACTTGGGCACCTCTCAATTCTCACCACATAACCAACAAGATCTGGCAACATCCAGGAGTGAGTAACACGCTAAGTCAGACAAGTGTTGCCTCCAGCTAGAAGCAGAGTTTTTGCTGTTCAGCCTGAATTGAATGAAGAAGCATTTGTCAGACAACTACAGAATGCTGAGCATTGACCAACGGGTGTGGCTTTGACAGAAATTGTCAATGACAACAAAAAGAAGCGGTATTTTTTGCTTAAAGAGTACGTTACTGTATTCCTTTAGTCCTGTGGAAACAAAAGCATCTCCTCGCCTTGTTGTCACTGACAGTGGTGACATTACCTTGTTTTGGAGGGCATGTCAGTTTCTGGTCTCAGGAATTTGACAATTTCCTCATGATTCGCTTGGCCCTAAACATTACTCCCAAACAGTACTCCCTGTTACTTCACATCTGGAGGCAAAGCATGGACAGTTTGTCCATCAACATTACGGTCACACTAGGATTGGATATCAAGTTACAGTCATTTTGATATGTATCCAAAAGATACTTTACTCTTATATTATCAAAAACCGTAGAGACTGGCAATTGAAGAATGTATAGATACTCTATTCTCTATTGATTTTTCTGCAGAGATTTTGCCACCAATTACTCATCTCCGCCTGGATTGGTTCTTATATTCATTTGTGTACATTGGAAATCTTCTATTTTATTATTTCTATATACTAATATTTATTGAATTTCTGTAGTATAAGTGAACATCCCTTCTATTATTCCATACCAATAAATATTTTGTTTTGTTTGCTATCATTGTGGTCCTGGTAATTATTTAAATTAAGTATTACAGTCGCCAGCAGCGTGGCTCACTAGGCTAATCCTCCACCTGCAGCACCAGCACGCTGGGTTCTAGTCCCGGTCAGGGCGCTGGATTCTGTCCTGCTTGCTCCTCTTCCAGTCCAAGCTCTCTGCTTTGGCCTAGAAGGGCAGTGGAGGATGCCTCAAGTGCTTGGGCCCTGTACCCACATGGAAGACCAGGAGGAAGCACCTGGCTCCTGGCTTTGGATTGGCGCAGCATGCCAGCCATGGCAGCCATTTGAGGGCTGAACTGATGGAAAGGAAGACCTTTCTCTCTGTCTCTCTCTCTCTCACTGTCTAACTCTGCCTGTCAAAAAATAAAATAAAATAAAATAAAAGTATTACAATCAATCCATTACTAACAAGATTGCTTTTGGTGAATATGGAAATATGCTTATTTCACTATTTATGTGATATTATAAATTCTCCTCAAGAGTGTGCTCTACTTAAAATATTGGGAGTTTGTTATTATCTTACCTTTTTTTTTCAATAGAGAAGCACTTTTCCTTTGACATTAGAATGAGCTAACACATACATGTGAGCTACTGTTTAGATGCCTGTGTCACATCTCTCAGCATATTACAGCTGCTATAACAAAATACCACACTCTACTTAGCTTATGAGATACAGAAACTTACTTCTCGTAGTTCTGCATGCTGGAAGGTCTGTGGTATTTGATGAGGGCTCCTTTCCTGGTATAAATGGTTTCTTCGGTGTATATCCTCACATGATAGCAGGTCAAGGTAGCTCCTGGCAGCCTACATTTTAAGAGAACTAATGATATTCATGAGGGCTCTGCCCTGATGATTTGATGAACTCTCAAAAGATGCCACTCCTAATACTAAGACTTTAGAGGTTAGTATTTGCACCTATTCATATAAGAGTCCACACACACACTTGGATCATGCCACCCCCTCTCTGATCTGACGAGCCAGGGGGGAAGCAGAAGGAGGATAGAGAGATAGGATATGGAAATTGGGGAGGGATAAGGATGGTAAATATCAAATATTTTCCTCCTTGGGCAAAAATGTCCTTTCTGACCTCCATCTCATTCAAATCTGTGATCACCCCTCACTCTGGTCTCCATCCCTCAGCCTTCTTTCTTTCCACAAAATAGCCATGCAGCCCTGCTGTCTTCCCCTGGTGCTGCAGACTCTGCATTTTTACTGATACTCTCCAAGTCCCAGTGCCTGAGGACTCTACCCTCCCACCCCAATTCTCCACAGACTCTTGTCTTCTGGTTTTAGAGGGCCCAAAGCACAAGAATGTCCCTGTGAAATGCACATACAGATGGAATGGTTGGATCCCTCTGCTAGCTGGAAGCCAGCTGTGCCAGCCAGTTCTTTCCTGAAGAGATGTGTGAAGACCACAAGATTGCATTAGATGTGCAGGATGTGTTTAGACACCACACTGATAATGTCCTTGTCACTGAACCCTGAATCTATTAATCCATCACATTATTGCAATTTATTTCAGTTTTTTTCATTATCATTGCCTAGAATGCATATCTGGCTTTACACATTTTTAACCCTAACCAAAAATGCTTGCACTGCTCTAACCCAGGAACCCAGAACTCCAGTCCTGGTGCAATCTATAGACATGCTTGCTCCTATGCCCAAACAATGAAGACCAATGGCCACATTGTGTCCAGGGGTCAAAACCTGGAAACAACCTAAATACCCACCATTACTAGGATGAAGAATCATGCTGTGGCATGTTATTAGCAATGAAAATGTCTGAATACTTGATAATTACTACACTCAACACTGTGAGAAAAAAACCATTGAGTGCACACAAGTGTAACAGCAAACTCCAATATTAAAACTACATTCTTTGCTGTGGACTCTGATTAGGACTCTGGTTACATATCAAAATTAAACAATACAAATGTAGAATTAGTTAGGTCAAACGAGCTCTATGGAAGCGTCCTCAAGGGCATTCTAGTTTGAGACTCAATTTGAGAAACTGGCCTAATCAATCCTAAGAGCAGGCATACAAAATATTGAAAGAGAGATACTACAATTTCCCACATACTTTTTACCTGATAAAAGCAAATGTAGTTTTTAAAAGAAATTTAAAACAATTACCCAGATAGAATCAAAAAGAGAAGATTCAACATTTTTAGACGTTGGTCTTCTGTTATTTGGATATTGAAGCCTTTCTGGTTTTTGTGCATTTTTTATCTTTCATTTTTTTATAAATATAAATTAAACATGGAACAGCCTCTAACACTCAGGTGGGAGAAGAGGATAGAGTTCCTGGCTCCTGGCTTTGGCCTCCCCCAGATCTAGCTGCTAGAGCCATTTTGTATTTGGGGAATGAATCAGTCTGTCTCTCTTTATATCTCTGTTCCATGACTTTCAAATAAATAAATCTGTCTTTTATAAAAGCCAAATTGATTTAAAATGTTCTAAAGTTACTGGCAGTAAGATGACTAGGTCTCTGAATGTCATAGTAATTCTCAATATTAGAATAACCGGTCCCACCAATACATATGATTCCCTTCTTTACATGGTAAAGAATGGTTATGGCTGGCGCTGCAGCTCACGTGGCTAATCTGCCACCTGTGGCGCCAGCACCCCGGGTTCTAGTCCCAGTTGGGGTGCCAGATTCTGTCCCGGTTGCTCCTCTTCCAGTCCAGCTCTCTGCTGTGGCCCGGGAGGGCAGTGGAAGATGGCCCAAGTGCTTGGGCCCTGCGCCCACATGGGAGACCAGGAGGAAGCACCTGGCTCCTGGCTTCGGATCGGTGCAGTGCTCCGGCCACAGCGCACTGGCCATAGTGGCCATTTGAGGGGAGAACCAACAGAAAGGAAGACCTTTCTCTCTGTCTCTCTCGCTCACTGTCTAACTCTGCCTGTCCAAAAAAAAAAAAAAAAAAAAAAAAGATTGATTGGCTATAAGAATAACTTGTCCAGAGGTTTAGTTACTTAAAATTTATACATCTAATATTCCATTCTTATCACAATTACTACTAGCTCCCAGATGAGGCTCCAGAACTATATTTCCTGATAACGAAAGTGAGAAGAAAGTGACTCTCTGAATATATGATTATATCAAGGACCAGGAGGTTCCAAGATGGCGGAATAGGGAGGGAGCTTACTGATCTAGTCCAGGAGTAGATAGTTTAATAAAAGTGGAGATAGTGTAGTTTCAGGGAAGAGTTACGGAAAAAAAACAGCAGATGAAACTCTTTCGTAATTAGAGGGACACAGTGGACCTACGTGGATGACATGGGTGCCCAGCAGCCGAGAGCATCTTCACCAGTGCTGGAAAGTGAGTTGAGATGAGACTGCAGTAGCCTGAGACACTGGTGGAAAAGTGGCAGGAAGAGCCTAGAGGGAACGAGGCTGAAGACCCCATGGGGGAAAGTACACCACCCTAACTAATGAGAGAAAAAATAAAAGGGATGGTACAGATACGATTGGTACAGATACAGATACTTTCTCCAGTCACCTTACAAAGGTATATGAGCCTGTAGAGTGGGCACCATTTTAGACATATGTAACAGCTGCGCCAGTTCTAGGCTGTGCCCAGCAATCAGCTGAGCAGAAAAACCTGACTCTCATGGGGAGTAATAACAGGAGACTAAGACCTAGTGACTGTGTGGAGCTTCTGAAATGGGACTGTGAAAAAAAAAACAAACTGAGGGTGTGTGGAGAACTCACAGTGAGGGTGAGACTTTGAGTAGTCTCGGTCGGAGTTGCCACAAGCTGGGGCAGTACTGGCTAGCCGGTGAGAGACATTGCTGTGGAATCTGACTTACACTGAGGACTGCACAGATCCTTTGTGTGGTCCTTGGGACAGAGCAGAGAAATATACCCACTGGGGCTAGCACTCAGGCACTGATCACCATCAAGGAGAAGAGCTCAGCTGAGCAGAATTACCTCCCTTCTGATTAAAAAGAGAGAGAGAGAGAGGGAGTTACCATGCCAAATCTGGGTGTCACCTTAGCCACACCCTTAACCCTGAAGAACTGAACAGAGCTCACTGGCTACACTCACCACAAGCCTCCAGAGATTCACTGAGAGCAGGCAATCCACTTACCTACAGAGTGTAGTACAACGAAAAAAGCTGCCACAGTAGAAAAAAAAAAGAAGAAACCAACGAGTATCCCCACAAATGCCGAACAACAAATGCAACAACTGAGGAAACAAGAATAAGGAAGACAACATGACACTCCCAAAAGAACATGACACTTCAATACAAGATTATGAAGATGATGAGGTAAAAGAAATGTAAGAAATAGAACTCAAAAAATTGATAAGAATATGTAGAAGTAATCAAAAACAAATGCATGAACTACTGAAATCCATGCAAGACATGACAGAAAATCTCTCTCGTGAAAATGAAATCTTAAGGAGGAATCAAAATGAAATGAGAAATTAATAGACCATGAAATTGAGATATTGAAATCAAAATGAAATGAAGAATTCAATAGAACAAATAAAAGACACATTTGAGAGCCTTAAAAACAGAATCAGTGAGGCAGAAGAGAGAATATTGGAGTTAGAAGACATAGCATAGGATAGTATACAGTGAAACCAAAGACAAGAAGAGGAAATTAGGAATCTAAGAAATATTGTTGGGAATCTACAGGATGCTATTAAAAAAAAACAACACTTGGGTTCTAGGAGTTCCTGAAGGCATGAGAGAGAGAAAGGATTAGAAGGCCTTTTTAGTGAGATACTAGCAGAAAACTAACCGGGTTTGGAGAAAGAAAGACGTCCAAGTACAGGAAGCACATAGAACTCCCAATAAACATGACCAGAAAAGATCCTAACCAGGACACATTGTAATCAAACTCACCACAGTGAAACATAAAGACAAGATTCTCAAATGTGCAAGAGAAATGCCAGATTACTCTCAGAGGATCTCCAATTAGACTCACAGCAGACTTCTCATAAGAAACCCTACACTCCCCCCTCTTGTCTCTCTTCTCTCTGCTCTCTCTCTTCTCTCCTTGCTAGCTCCTCTCCTATCTCTCTCTCTCTACACTCTCCTTCTCTCTTTTTCCCTCTTTGCCCCTTCCCTCCAGTCTGCTGGGTTTTCCCCAATAAACCCCTCCCTTAAAAAAAAAAGAAACCCTACAGGCTAGGAGGGAATGGCAAGATATAACACAAGTACTAAGAGAAAAATCTGTCATCCCAGATATTATATCCTGCAAGGTTGGTTCAACATTTGTAAATCAATAAATGTGATACACCACATTAACAAACTGCTGAATAAAAAATATATTATTATCTCGATAGATGCAGAGAAAGCATTTGACAAAATGCAACACCCTTTCATGATGAAAACTCTTAGCAAATTGGGTATAGAAGAAACATTCCTCAACACAATCAAGGCAAATTATGACAAAGACATGGCCAACATCCTATTGAATGGGGAGAAGTTGAAAGTATTCCCACTGAGATCCAGTTCCAGACAGGGATGTCCACTCTCACCCTTGCTATTCAATATAGTACTGGACGTTTTAGCCAGAACCATTAGGCAAGAAAAAAAAATGAAAGGGATACAAATTGGGAAGGAAGAAGTCAAACTATCCCTATTTGCAGAAGGCATGTTAGTTGATCCAAAGAACTCCACTAAGAGATTATTGGAATTCATTGGTAAAGTAGCAGGATAAAAAATCAATACACAAAAATCAACAGCCTTTGTATACATAATGTCATGGCTGATAAAGAGCTGCTAAGATCAATCCCATTCACAATAGTTTCGAAAAAATGAAATATCTTGGAATAAACTTAACCAAAAAAGTCAAAGATCTCTATGATGATAATTATAAAATTTAAAGAAAGAAATAGAAGAAGATACAAAAAATGGAAAAATATTCCATGTTCATGGATTGGAAGAATCAATATCATCAAAATGTCCATCCATACAAAAGCAAATTACAGATTCAATGCGATACTATTCATAACACAAAGATATTATTCTCAGATCTAGAAAAAAAGATGCTGAAATTCATATAGAAGTACATGAGACCTCGAATAGATAAAGCAATCTTACAAAAAAAAAAAAAAACAGAGCTGGATGCATCACAATACAAGACTTCAAGATATATTATAGGGCAGTTATCCCATCAAACAGCATGGGACTGGTACAAAACCAGATGGATAGACCAATGGAACAGAATAGAAACACCAGAAATCAATCCAAACATCAACAACCAGCTTATATTTGATCGAGGAGCTAAAACCAACTCCTGGAGCAAAGTCTATTGAACAAATGGTGCTGGGAAAACTGGATCTCGACATGCAGAAGCATGAAGCAAGACCACTACCTTACACCTTACACAAAAATCCACTCAACATGGATTAAAAAACTAAATCTATGACCTGACGCCATCAAATTATTAGAGAACATTGGAGCAACCCTGCAAGGTATTGCACAGGCAAAGACTTCTTGGAAAAGACCCCAGAGGCACAGACAGCCAAAGGCAAAATTAACAACTGAGATTGCATCAAATTGAGAGGTTTCTGTACTGCAAAAGAAACAGTCAGGAAAGTGAAGAGGCATCTGACAGAACAGAAGCAATATTTGCAAATTATGTAACTGATGAAGGATTAATATCCAGAATCTAAAAAGTGATCAAGAATCTTCAACAACAAGGCAAACAATCCACGTAAGAGATGGGCCAAGGACTGAAACAGACATTTATCAAAAGAGAAAATCCAAATGACCAACAGACACATGAAAAAATGTTCAGGGAGGAGAGAACTTCCACTTTGACTATGACCTTATCTAAATAAGATCGGAGTCGTCGAACTCAAAAGGCTTTCATAGCCTTGGCAACTCATGACAGGAGCCTAGGGTGATTACTGACGCCATAAGCAAGAGTGTCAATTTGTTAAGTCAACAACAGGAGTCATTGTGCACTTATTCCTCATGTAGGATGTCTGACCTTAATGTGTTGTTCAATGTGAATTAATGCTATAACTAGTACTCAAACAGTACTTTACACTTTGTGTTTCTGTGTGGGTGCAAACTGTTGAAATCTTTACTTAGTATATACTCAATTGATCTTCTGTATATAAAGATAATTGAAAATGAATTTTGTGAATGGGATGGGAGAGGGAGAGGGAAATACTGTGACAAAAACTGTCCTACATGAAGGATCTCTGTGAGTGAGACCCCAGTGAAGAAAGTGGTACTTTTCTCTGTAGGGAGGAGAGAATTTCCACTTTGCTTATGGATTTGTCTAAATATTGAAGGGGTTTGTGGATTCAAAAGGCTTCCATAGCCTACGCAGCTCATGTCAAGAGCCTTGGGTGATCACTGAAGTCATTCATAAGAGTGTTAGTTGTTAAATTAACAAGTCATTGTACACTAACTTCCCATGCAGGACCTCAAAGATTGTATTTCGAGAGCTAATAGTAAAATTTGTTCTCAAAGGTATACTACATTTTATTGTATTAAATAGAGGATATTCTTATGTCTCATAAGTTTTAGATAAGCCAAGTGCCGAACTTCATTATTTGTTTCCTTAGGCGCTTCCTCAGTTAATGATAAAACTTGTTTTCAGAGGTGGAGCCAAGATGGCGGAATAGTGAGGGCACGCGCCGATAGTCCGGGAAAAGATAGTTTAGTAAAAGTGGAGTTACTGTAGCCACAGGAAAAAGCTCAGGGAAAAAATTGCAGAGGAAACTCTTCTGGATCTAGTGGATGTGACACGGAGGACCTGCGGGGAGAGCAGGGTTGCCCACTGCGTGGAAGCCGAGCCACGGGACCCGCACCACCGCAGAAGCCAAGCCGCAGAAGCCACGCTGCCACAGAAGCCGGGCCGCAGAAGGCACGCCACAAGTGTCTGCGCGCCAGCGCTGGAAGGGGAGGTGAGATAAAAACCTCGGTAACCCAAGACATTGGTGGGGAAAGGCAGAAAGAGCCTAGAGGGAATGAAAGCCCCACTGGGGAAAGTTCACCAGGTGGACTGGAGGAGAGAGAAAACAAACAAATAAGGGGAACCAGCATGGACATTAGCCTCTCTCTCCACTCACCTTACAAAGCCGAGCAAGACAAAGAGCAGGCGCCATTTTATGTATGTAAAGAGGTGCCGGCCATTAGCCAAGCAGCAAAACCTGACTCTGGTGGGGAGAAATAACAAGAGGTTAAGACTTAGTTAGTGAAAGTGAGGAGCTAATGAACTGAGACTGTGAAAATCTGAGGAGAGGGCAAGAGAACTCACCGAGTACACAAACTCGGTAACTTGGGCAAACTGGTGAGAGACTGTTGAGAAATTTGAGACCACACTGAGGGCTACATAAACTCTTTGTGTGGTCCCAGGGGTAACCAGACAAATACCCACAGGGGCCAGATTTCATACATCAGCTAACCTCAATTCCACTCAGCTGTGTGGAATTACTTCCCAACTGAGTCAGAAAAGAGAGAGAGAGAGAGCGTGCAAGTGGGAGAGTGAGTCACCTTTGGCACACCCTTAACCCTGAAGAACCAAACAGAGCTCTCTGGCCACACCCATCACAGCCTGTAATGATCCATCAAAAGCAGACAGTCCACTTAATCTAAAGTCACAGTATAACAAGAAGAAACCAAAGAATATCTCCAATATGCCAAACAACAAATGCAGAAACCGAGGTAACAAGAACAAGGAAAACACTATGACGCCCCCAAATGAAATAGACATCCCAATTCAAGATTATGAAGATGATGAGATAGAAGAAATGCAAGAAGCAGATCTCAAAAAAAATTGATAAGAACATTAAGAAGTTCTCAAAAACAAATTCTTGAACTACAGAAATCCTTAATGGACAAGATAGAAAATCTCTCTCGTGAAAATGAAATATTAAGGAGGAATCAAAATGAAATGAAACAACTAGTAGAACATGAAACTGTGATAGTGATCATAATGAAATGAAGAATTCAATTGATCAAATGACAAACACATTAGAGAGCCTTAAAAACAGAATGAGTGAAGCAGAAGAGGGAATATCAGATTTAGAAGACAGAGAACAGGAAAGTATACAGTCAAACCAAAGAAAAGAAGAGGAAATTAGAAATCTAAAAAATATTGTCGGGAATCTTCAGGATATTATTTAAAAAACCAACATTTGGGTTCTAGGAGTTCCTGAAGGCATGGAGAGGGAGAAAGGATTAGAAGGCCTTTTTAGTGAGATATTAGCAGAAAATTTCCCAGGTTTGGAGAAGAATGGAGACATCCTAGTACAGGAAGTCATAGAACTCCTAATAAACATGACCAAAAGAGATTCTCACCATGACACGTTGTAATTAAACTCACCGCAGTGAAACATAAAGAAAAGATCCTAAAATGTGCAAGAGAGAAACATAAGATTACTCTCAGAGGATCTCCAATCAGACTCACAGCTGACTTCTCATCAGAAACCCTACAAGCTAGGAGGAAATGGCAAGAGATAGCCCAGGTACTAAGAGAGAAAAACTGCCAGCCCAGAATATTATAACCTGCAAAGATCTCATTCGTGAACGAAGGTGAAATAAAGACCTTTCACAGCAAACAGAAATTGAAAGAATTTGTTGCCACTCGTCCAGCCCTACAAAAGATGCTTAAAGATGTGTTACACACAGAAACATGGTCATCAATATGAAAGAAGATAAACGAAGGAAACCTCACAGCAAAAGATCACAGGAAGTTCAAAACATACATTAGAAAATATCTTTGGCAAATGGCAGGGCAAAGTTACTACTTATCAATAGTCACATTGAACATTAATGGCCTGAACTGTCCAGTTGAAAGACACTGATTGGCTGACTGGGTTAAGGAACAAAAGCCATCTATTTGCTGCTTACAAGAAACACATCTTTCCAGCAAAGATGGATACAGACTGAAAGTGAAAGGCTGTAAAAAGATATACCATGCCAACAGCAATGAAAAAAGAGCGGGCATAGCCATCTTAATATCAGACAACATAAACTTTACCAAAAAAACTGTTAGGAGAGACAAAGAGGGGCACTATATAATGATCAAGGGATCAATTCAACAGGAAGATATAACGATTATCAATGTATATGCACCTAATTAAAGGGCACCAGTTTATTTAAAAGATCTGTTAAGGGACTTAAAGGGAGACTTAGACCCCAATACAATAGTAATGGGGGACTTCAATACTCCACTCTCAGAAATAGACAGATCAACAGGACAGAAGATCAACAAGGATACAGTAGATTTAAACGACACTATAGCCCAAATGGATCTAACAGATATATACAGAACTTTCAATCCTACAGCTAAAGATTTTACATTCTTCTCAGCAGTACATGGAACCTTCTCTAGGATTGACCACATACTAGGCCATAAAGCAAGTCTCAGCAAATTCAAAAGAATTAGAATCATATCATGCAGCTTCTCAGACCATAAAGGAATGAAGTTGGAAATTAGCAATTCAGGAATCCCTAGAGCATATGCAAACACTTGGAGATTGAATAACATGCTCCTGAATGAACAATAGGTCATAGAAGAAATTAAAAGAGAAATCGAAAATTTTCTGGAAGTAAATGAGGATAACAGCACAACATACCAAAACTTATGGGATACAGCAAAAGCAGTGTTAAGAGGAAAGTTTATAGCAATAGGTGCCTACATCAAGAAATTGGAAAGGCACCAAATAGATGAGCTTTCAATGCATCTCATGGATCTAGAAAACCTGCAGCAAACCAGAACCAAATCTAGTAGGAGAAGAGAAATAATTAAAATCAGAGAAGAAATCAACAGGATTTAATCAAAAAAATTACAAAAAATCAGCCAAACGAGGAGCTGTTTTTTTGAAAAAATAAACAAAATTGACACCCCATTGGCCCAACTAACTAAAAAAAGAAGAGAAAAGACCCAAATCAATAAAATCAGAGATGAAAAAGGAAACATAACAACAGACACCACAGAAATAAAAAGAATCATCAGAAATTACTACAAGGACTTGTATGCCAGCAAACAGGGAAACCTATCAGAAATGGATAGATTCCTGGACTCGTGCAACCTACCTAACTTGAACCAGGAAGACATAGAAAACCTAAACAGACCCATAACTGAGACAGAAATTGAAACAGTAATAAAAGCCCTCCCAACAGAGAAAAGCCCAGGTCCAGATGGATTCACTGCTGAATTCTACCAGACATTTAAAGAAGAACTGACTTAAATTCTTCTCAAACTATTCAGAACAATCGAAAAAGAGGGAATCCTCCCAAATTCTTTCTATGAAGCCAGAATCACCTTAATTCCTATGCCAGAAAAAGATGCAGCATTGAAAGAGAATTACAAACCAATATCCCTGATGAACATTGATGCGAAAATCCTCAAGAAAATTCTGGCCAATAGAATGCAACAACACATCAGAAAAATCATCTACCCAGACCAAGTGGGATTTATCCCTGGTATGCAGGGATGGTTCAATGTGTGCAAAATAATCAATGTGATACACCACATTTAAAAGACTGCAGAAGTAAAACCATATGATTATCTCAATAGATGCCAAGAAGGCATTTGATAAAATACAACACCCTTTCATGATGAAAACTCTAAGCAAACTGGGTATGGAAGGAACATTCCTCAATACAATCAAAGCAATATATGAAAAACCCATGGCCAATATCCTATTGAATGGGGAAAAGTTGGAAGCATTTCCACTGAGATCTGGTACCAGACAGGGATGCCCACTCTCACCACTGCTGTTCAATATAGTGCTGGAAGTTTTAGCCAGAGCTACTAGGCAAGAAAAAGAAATTAAAGGGATACAAATTGGGAAGGAAGAACTCAAACTATCCCTCTTTGCAGATGATATGATTCTTTATTTAGGGGATCCAAAGAACTCTACTAAGAGACCATTGGAACTCATAGAAGAGTTTGGCAAAGTAGCAGGATATAAAATCAATGCACAAAAATCAACAGCCTTCTAAGATCAATCCCATTCACAATAGCTACAAAAACAATCAAATACCTTGGAATAAACTTAACCAAGGACGTTAAAGATCTCTACGATGAAAATTACAAAACCTTAAAGAAAGAAATAGAAGAGGATACCAAAAAATGGAAAAATATTCCATGCTCATGGATTGAAAGAATCAATATCATCAAAACGTCCATTCTCCCAAAAGCAATTTATACATTCAATGCAATACCAATCAAGATACCGAAGACCTTCTTCTCAGTTCTGGAAAAATGATGCTGAAATTCATATGGAGACACAGGAGACCTCGAATAGCTAAAGCAATCTTGTACAACAAAAACGAAGCTGGAGGCATCACAATACCAGATTTCAGGACATACTACAGGGCAGTTGTAATCAAAACAAAATGGTATTGGTACAGAAACAGATGGATAGACCAATGGAACAGAATTGAAACATCAGAAATCAATCCAAACATCTACAGCCAACTCATATTTGATCAAGGGTCCAAAACCAATCCCTGGAGTAAGGACAGTCTATTCGATAAATGGTGCTGGGAAAATTGGATTTCCACGTGCAGAAGCATGAAGCAAGACCCCTACCTTTCACCTTACACAAAAATCCACTCAACATGGACTAAAGACTTAAATCTACGACCTGACACCGTCAAATTATTAGAGAGCATTGGAAAAACCCTGCAAGATATAGGTACCGGCAATGACTTCTTGGAAAACACCCCAGAAGCACAGGCAGTCAAAGCCAAAATTAACATTTGGGATTGCATCAAATTGAGAAGTTTCTGTACTGCAAAAGAAACAGTCAGGAAAGTGAAGAGACAACCGACAGAATTGGAAAATATATTTGCAAACTATGCAACAGATAAAGGGTTAATAACCAGAATCTACAAAGAAATCAAGAAACTCCACAACATCAAAACAAACAACCCACTTAAGAGATGGGCCAAGGACCTCAATAGACATTTTTCAAAAGAGGAAATCCAAATGGCCAACAGGCACATGAAAAAATGTTCAAGATCACTAGCAATCAGGGAAATGCAAATCAAAACCACAATGAGGTTTCACCTCACCCCAGTTAGAATGGCTCACATTCAGAAATCTACCAACAATAGATGCTGGAGAGGATATGGGGAAAAAGGGACACTAACCCACTGTTGGTGGGAATGCAAACTGGTTAAGCCACTATAGAAGTCAGTCTGGAGATTCCTCAGAAACCTGAATATAACCCTACCATTCAACCCAGCCATCCCACTCCTTGGAATTTACCCAAAGGAAATGAAATTGGCAAACAAAAAAGCTGTCTGCACCTTAATGTTTATTGCAGCTCAATTCACAATAGCTAAGACCTGGAACCAACCCAAATGCCCATCAACAGTAGACTGGATAAAGAAATTATGGGACATGTACTCTATAGAATACTATACAGCAGTCAAAAACAATGAAACCCAGTCATTTGCAACAAGATGGAGGAGTCTGGAAAACATCATGCTGAGTGAACTAAGCCAGTCCCAAAGAGACAAATATTATATGGTCTCCCTGATTGGCAACAACTAACTGAGCACCAAAGGGGAAACCTGTTGACGTGAATTGGACACTATGAGAAACAGTGACTTGATCAGCTCTTGTCCTGACTGTTGATGTACAATGTAATACTTTATACATGTTAGTATTTTTTTTGTTCTAGTACTATTGGTTGAACTCTATAATTAACACACAATTATTCTTAGGTGTTTAAATTTTAACTGAAAAGTGATCCCTGTTAGGAATTTGGAAAACATTATGCTGAGTGAAATAAGTCAGTCCCAAAGGGACAAATATCATATGTTCTCCCTGATCAGTGACAACTAACCAAGCACCAAAAAGGAAACTGGTTAAAGTGAAATGAACACTATGAAAAACGGTGACTTGATCAGCCCTTGCCCTGACTGTTGATGAACAACTTAATACATTATCCCTCTTAGTATTTTTTTGTTTGTTCTACTTAATACTTTTGGTTGAATACTGTAATCAATACACAGTTATTCTTAAGTGTTGAAATTTAACTGAAAAGTGATTGCTGGTAAATATAAGAATAGGAATAAGAGAGGGAAGAGATGTGCAATTTGGGACATGCTCAAGCTGACTTGCCCCAAACAGTAGAGTTAGAAACATACCAGGGGATTCCAATTCAATCCCATGAAGGCAGCATGTACCAATGCCATCTCACTAGTCCAAGTGATCAATTTCTGTTCACAATTGATCATAATGATAGGACTAAGAGCCAAAGAGATTACATAAATAAGACTAGTGTCTGCAAATATTAACTGATAGAATCAAAAAGGGAGAGAATGATGCAACATGGGAAGTGAGATACACAGCAGACTCATAGAATGGCAGATGTCCTAAACAGCACTCTGGCCTCTGAATCAGCCCTTAAGGCATGTGAATCTGGCTGAAAAGCCCATGAGAGTATTTCAGGCATGGAAAGCCAAGACACTCTAGCAAAAAAAAAAAAAATGACCTAAATGAAAGATCTCCATGAGTGAGATCCCAGTGGAAAGAACAGGTCATCAAAGAAGAAGGTACCTTTCTCTGAAGGGAGGAGAGAACTTTCATTCTGACTACGACCTTGCCTAAATATGATCAGAGTCGGTGAACTCAAAAGGCTTCCATAGCCTTGACAACTATGACAAGAGCCTAGGGTGATTACTGATGCCATAAACAAGAGTGTCAATTTGTTAAGTCAACAACAGGAGTCACTGTGCACTTACTCCTCATGTAGGATCTCTGTCCTTAACGTGCTATACAGTGTGATTTAATGCTATAACTAGTACTCAAACAGTATTTTTCACTTTTTGTTTCTGTGTGGGTGCAAACTGTTGAAATCTTTACTTAATGTAGGCTAAACTGATCTTCTGTATATAAAGAGAATTGAAAATGAATCTTGATGTCAATGGAAGGGGAGAGGGAGCGGGAAAGGGGAGGGTTGCTGTTGGGAGGGAAGTTATGAGGGGGAAGCCATTGTACTCCATAAGCTGTACTTCGGAAATTTATATTCATTAAATAAAAGTTAAAAAAAAATTAAAAAACTTGTTTTCAAAACAAAAAGTGTATTATCACAAAAAATAAAGAAAAATAAGAAAGGAAGAAGGGTGGGAAAGAGGGAGGGATGAAGGGAGGAAGGCAGGATGTGGTGAGATGTGTCATTATGTTCTTAAAATTGTATGTATGGGGCCGGCGCCACAGCTCACTAGGCTAATCCTCCACCTAGCGGCGCCGGCACACCGGGTTCTAGTCCCGGTTGGGGCGCCAGATTCTGTCCCGGTTGCCCCTCTTCCAGGCCAGCTCTCTGCTGTGGCCAGGGAGTGCAGTGGAGGATGGCCCAGGTGCTTGGGCCCTGCACCCCATGGGAGACCAGGAAAAAGCACCTGGCTCCTGGCTCCTGCTATCGGATCAGCGCGGTGCGCCGGCCACAGCGCGCTGGCCACGGCGGCCATTGGAGGGTGAACCAACGGCAAAGGAAGACCTTTCTCTCTGTCTCTCTCTCTCACTGTCCACTCTGCCTGTCAAAAAAAAAATAAAAATAAAAAAATAAAAAAAACAAAATTGTATGTATGAAATACGTACAATTTGTTCAATTATATAAATTAAAAAATTAAATAAAATAAGATGGCTTAATGAAGGACAACCTGGTGGGGAAAAATAACAGAAAACTTCTCTAATTGGAGGGAAAAAAAGAAGACCAATACAGGAAGCACACAGAACTAATAGATATGACCAGAATACTTCTTCATCATGGTACATTGTAGTCAAACTTTCCACAGCAAAACCTAAAGAAAAGATTCTAAAATGTGCACAAAAGAAATGTCAGATTGCTTTCAGAGATCTCCAATGAGACTCACAGCTGACTTCTCATCAGAAATCCTACAGACTAGGAGAGAGTGGCAAGATATAGTCTAAGTCTTAAGAGACAAAAAGTGTCAACCCAGAACTCTGTACTCTGCAAAGCTCTCAATAATGAATGAAGGCAAAATAAAGACCTTCCACAACAAATAGAAATTGAAAGAATTTGTCACCATTCATCCAGCCTAAAAAAGATGCTTAAGGATGTGCTACACACAGAAACACAGAAATGTAGTCATCACGATGAAAGAACGGGAAGGCAGAAAATCTCCTAGTAAAAGTACAAAGGAAATCCGAAGCCAACAATAGAAATATTTTTGGGAAAATGGCAGGGCCAAGTCATTACTTATCAATAGTCACCTTGAATGTAAATGGCCTAAATTCTCCAATTAAATGATACAAACTGGCTGAATGTGTTTTAAAAAAACAATAAGACTCATCTATTTCTGCCTACAAGAAACACACCTCACCAACAAAGAAATATGAAGCCTGGAAGTGAAAGGAAAGAAAAGAGTATTTCATGCAAATGGAAAGCAAAAATGAACATGTATAGCCAACCTAAAATCAGACCAAAAAAGGCTTTAACACAAAAAAAATTTAAAAGAGACAAGAAATGCACTATGTGATGATTAAAGGATCAGTTCAATAGGAAGATGTGACTATCATAAATGTATATGCACCCAATTAAGGGCACTTGGCTATTTAAAAGAAATGTCAATGGCTTGGGCTCCTTCATCTGCTTGGGAGACCAGGAGGAAGCACCTGGCTCCTGGCTTTGGATTGGCACAGCTCCAACCATAACGGCTATTTGGGGGGTGAACCAACAGAAGGAAGACCTTTCTCTCTGTCTCTCTAACTCTGTTAAATAAATTTTTAAAAAATGTTTAAATAAAAGAGTTTTGAGAAAGTATGCAAACATAAAGAGACTGAATAACATATTACTGAATGAACAGTGGGTCATAGAAGCAATCAAGAGAAATCAAAAATTTTCTGAAAATGACAATACATCATATCAAAACGTGAGACAACAAAAAGCAGTGTTAAGAAGGACATTTGGCTGGCCCCGCGGCTCAATAGGCTAATCCTCTGCCTGCGGCGCCGGCACTCCAGGTTCTAGTCCCGGTTGGGGCGCCAGACTCTGTCCCGGTTGCCCCTCTTCCAGGCCAGCTCTCTGCTGTGGCCAGGGAGTGCAGTGGAGGATGGCCCAAGTGCTTGGGCCCTGCACCTCATGGGAGACCAGGATAAGTACCTGGCTCCTGCCATCGGATCAGCGCGGTGCGCCGGCCGCAGCGCGCCAGGCATGGCGGCCATTGGAGGGTGAACCAATGGGAAAGGAAGACCTTTCTCTCTGTCTCTCTCTCTCTCACTGTCCACTCTGCCTGTCAAAAAATAAAAAAAAAGAATTACAATAATGAGCTATATGCCCCACAAATTGGAAAGCTAGAATTGGATAGATTCTTGGACACATACAACCAACCAAATTTGAGCAATGAAGACATAGAAAATGTAAACAGACCAATAACCAAGATGGAAATTGAATCAGTAATAAAGACCCTCCCAACAAAGAAACGCCCAGGAACAAATGGCTTCACTGCTGAATTCTACCAGACATTTAAAGATCTAATTCCAATTCTATTCAAACTATTTGACAAAATTGAAAGGTAGGGAATCCTCCCAAACTCCTTCCATGAAGCCAGCATCACCTTAAATCCTAAACCAGAACAAGATACAATAGAGAAAGTGAACTATAGACCAATATCTCTGAAGAACATAGATGTAAAAATCCCAGCAAAATACTAGGTAATCTAATCCAACAACATATCGGAAAGATCTTTCACCCAGACCAAGTGGAATTTATCCCTGGTATGCAAGGATGGTTCAACATTCACAAATCAGTGAAGGAGAGAGATTCCAAGATGGCAGATTAGGAAACAACATGATGCTCCAGACTAGGAATAAACAGTGAAAGAAATCAGTGTAGGAAGTGTACTCTCAGGGCAGAACTGGAGAGAAAACTTCACTGGAAATCCTAAAAGAAGAAGAGGAATGCCATGGACCTGCATGGAGGGTGCAGACATACAGCATGAACATGGGCACAACACATGACTGCAATGGCTGAGAGCTGGAGCAGGTGGCAGCTTGGAAACAGAGTTGGTGAAACCAGCCTGCAGCAACTCATGGTGGTATAGCTAGAGAGAGTATGTGGTGTGAGTCTGGACTAGTGCCCTGGGGGCTAGCAATTCCAACAGTTTCCTGTGGCCCCAGTGGAAGTAGAGGGTACACATTTGTCTCACTCCTACTTCCCACAAAAGTGCCCACTGGCCAGCTGAAAAAGGGCAGAAGCCATGTTGGGTTTGGGGACCAGCGCTGTTGCTTAGTGGGTAAAGCCACCACCTGCAGTGCTGACATCCCATATGGGTGCCAGTTTGAATACCAGCTGCTCCACTTCTGATCCAGCCTTTGCAATGGCCTGGGAAAGCAGTAGAAGATGGCCCATGTCCTTGGGCACCTGCACACATGTCGCAGACCTGGAAGAAATTCCTGGCTTCACATCAGCCTAGCTCCAAACGTTGCAGCCATCTGGGGAGTGAACTATCAGATGGAAGACCTCTTTCTCTCTCTCTCTCTGCCTCTCTGTAACTCTGCTTTTCAAATAAATAAGTAAATAAATCTTAAAAAATATTAACAGAGGACATGGCATTGTGTCATAGCCAATAAAGCTGCTGCCTGTGACAATGGCATCCCACATGAATGTGTTTGAGTCCTGGTTGCTCCACTTCCATCCAGTTCCCTGCAAGTGGCCTGGGGAAAGCAACAGAAGGTGGCCCAAGTGTTTGGGCCCCAGCCACCCACGTGGGAGACTTAGATGAAGTCCTGCCTCCTGGCTTCAGCCTGGCCTAGCCCTGGCTATTTCAGCCATCTGGGGAGTGAAGCATCAGATGGAAAATCTCTCTCTCTCTCTCTCTCTCTTCCTCTGCCTCTCTGTAACTCTGATTTTCAAATAAATAAATAGATAAATAAATCTTAAAAGATTAACAGAGGAGCTGGTATTGTGCCATATCCAATAAAGCCGCTGCCTGTGACACTAGCATCCCATGTGAGTGCCAGTTTGAGTCCTGGCTGCTCCACTTCCAATCCAGTTCCCTGCAAGTGGCCTGGGGAAAGCAACAGAAAGTGGCCCAAGTGCTTGGACCCCAGCCACCCACGTGGGAGACCTAGATGAAGTCCTGCTATTTCATCCATCTTGCAAGTGAACCTACAGACAGGAGATCTCTCTCTCTCTCTCTCTCTCTCTCTCTCTCTCTCTCTCTCTCTCCCTCCCTCCCTCCCTCCCTCCCTCGCTCTGGTTTTCAAGTAAATAAATATTTAAAAAAAGAAGTAACAGAAAAAAGAATGTCATGTCCTAGTGCAGTATTGTGGCAGGAACTTGAATGCTTAATTCTTTCCAACATAACTAGACATAACAGAGCAATGAGAGTGATCTGACAGGCCCAGCAATGCTGCTTATTACTGAGTGAGCTTGAGCAAGCCATTCACCTCCCTGGGCCTCAGTTCCTCATCTGTAAAATAGGATGACAGTCTGCCACGGTTGAAATTCAGACAATGCCAGGAAACAGAATAAACAAACAGTAATTAAACTTTTTCCACACTATTAAACCAGTTTAATCTATAAGTGAAACAATTTAGAATAATGTTAAGTGAAAAGGAGAAAATGCCTACGCGAGCTTCTCTGCAAACGATTAACTTCTGCTCCAAAGGCTGCACCCAGGTTAGGTCTTCTAAGCTTCTCACAGGTGAGAATTTCCCTTCCTCACCTCTCAGGAACTCGGGTGCATGGTGTGGTGTGGGCAGGGAAAGGAATAACACCGGGACTATTGGAAATTTGGGGATGAGCTCTTTGGGAACTCGGAGTCCAACACTGATCTGGCCTTAGGGACCCTCTGTGAGGAACATGCCAGTTTGGGTAAGAAAATAACAAAATAGCAGCTGTACTGCAGCCAGAGCTCTGCGTCAGGAAGCACACCCACCTTGTGCCTCAGGCTCAGAGCCGTTTCCTGATTCTTGATGCCATTCCCAGAAGTGACCTCAGGGTGGCACTGCTTCATTTTCAACGGTGGACCCTCTTGCCGTGCCACCAGGCTGGGAAACTAGCCGGTGCTCTCCAGCTAAACTCTGCTACAGGCTGAGGAGTGACAAAACAAAACAGAACAGAACAAAAAGAGACTCAGAGGGCACCATGAAGTAAAATTGTAATTCATCAGCCCCTGTTCCCTGCATTCCACAGCCCTCTGTTCATCAAGGACCCCAGGACTAGGACTAGGTCCCCACTTCTACATTTTAGGTCCAACAATATTTGTCCCACTCTGGGCAAAAGTACAAATGGAGGCTCATGTAGTCTATATATAAGTATTTTTAAGTTACTAAATCAAGGTAATAAACTGCTAATTGTTGCCCATCATTGAGATTTTATCGACGTTGAAGGCCCAGTACAGACATTTCACTCTACACACAATTCTTAACCCAGTACCAAAAATCAAAAAGGCCATGAATTGTCATTTTTTAAAGTTATCCCAGTGACTTTGCAGCTTCAAATTTGGAGGCAACTCTTCTTTAAGACTGTATCAATTCCTAGTATCTTCAAATGTTGATACACCTTACAGAAATCCCAATTCACAATGTAATATCATGTACACAACATACTCAAATTTTTAATATTTCACAGCACATTAACAAAATTATTAGAAAAACTAGACAGCCACAACCAAAGATGTTACAGAGTGCACACAGTCTGACAAGGCAACCAGCAGTGGTTTTCTGTAGGAAACAATTCTACTAAACATGGGAGTCAAAGTAACTGAAAATATCTAAGACAGATTAAATGCACAACTTTGACTCCAAATTTCCATTTAGTATTTGTTGTATTATAGGATATAACAACTATCCCCCACACATATGGAATATTAAGCTGACACCCAAGATAGTCAAAGCCTCCCATAATAGTAGCAAAAAAAAAAAAAAAAACAGCAAATGATTTCAATTACTTTTAAAAATTTAAACTTAAAAATAGAATGGGGTGGGCTTTCCTGCTTCTTAAAAGTGTTTCTAGAACTACTAAAAAGTTTGCTTTTACAAAATAGTTGATAAAACATTCCTCTGGGGCTGGTGTTTGAGATGTAGCAGGTAATGCCATCACCTGTGATACTGGCATCCCATATGGGCACTGGTTTCAGTACAAGCTCACTCCACTTCCCACTCAACTCCTTGCCAATGCAACTGGGAGAGCAGCACATGGCCCAAGTACTTGGGCCCCTGCCAACCCATGTGGGAGACCCAGAGGCTCCTGGTTCCTGGGTTAAGACAGGCCAACCCCTGGCCATTGTAACCTTTTGGAGAATGAACAAACAAATGAAATATTCTCTCCCTCTCTCTCTCTTCCTCTCTCTCTCATTTTGCCTTTCAAATAAATAATCTCTATAATGGTAAAAAAAAAAAACCGTCTGGATTTTAAAAGAAGGAGGACAGGGACCATTGATGGACATGGGTGTGATATTAAACCAGACTTGGCTTCTTTCTCTCTGACTTCATCAGAGGCTGGACTCCCTCCTTTCAGTTTTCTGCAGACCAATCTTTAGTTCCTTGGTTAGCCACCTGGGCCCCTTTTCCCTTGGCTCTTCTCTTCCCTTTTGTTTGCACTTTTTTGCCCAACATCCTTCCCGGCTGCTTTTGGGGCTTTGTTTCAGCTTTTGCAGGAGCAGATTGAGCAGACAACCTCGTTGATCTCCTCGTGGGCCCTTCCTTCACCTCCCCTTTCAGGATCTTGGCCACAGGGAGGGCACAGGCCAGGTGCCTGTGGCCCACAGTGTGCCAAGAGCCTTCACGACTCCGGGCTGCCTGGCCACTGCCCTCAACTGTTAATGCTAAACAAAGTACGTTCCACTCTTCTACCTTGTTGTACACAGCTTCATAACCACCCAAAAGGTCTGGTGGAGGTTTTGGATGTTGAGACTCTTTGGAGATCTACTTCTGGCCCTTGGCCCACCCCCATCCTCTCAGATTAAACCGAGTCTCCCATGGGTGCATGTGGATTGGCCACGTTCCAAACACACCCGCATTCCCCAGGACCCTGGAAACAGCCACCCTCAGTCACTCCTGGACCTGGTATGTGAATACGGATCATGAAGTCCACCTTTGGGAACAGAGACCCAGAGAAGATGCACTTGCAGGCTCTGGAAGAGGATTTGCTGACTTTAGGCAGAAATTCTGGAGTCCTGATACCTGGAGCACAGTCCAGAGTGGACTAGACCTTGAATGAGTTCTAATGTTTGGAGTCCTTTACCTGTAGGAAGGCACATGGACTAAGTGGGTACAAAAGAGGTGTTTCACTTGCTCTGGATCCTGGAAATTGGGCTGGAGAGATAGAATATTCTGAACCCCCTCCACCACTCTGGATTGTCCCTAGACCCCTCGGCTTCTGAAAATCTGGGGTGGGGGAGGCTACGTCCCCTCTCAGTTCCTTTTTCTTCTGCAGAGGCCTCTTGGTCCAATGACCGGCACCAGGAAGGAGCTTCCCCCTTGGGCAAGACCACCGTAGCTGCCCCATAGACTTTCTCTCTCAGATCTCAACAAAATCCCATTGAAAACAGCTACCAAGAACCCAGTGTTCAGTAGAGGCCCACAGCGGAGGAGGAGTGTCCTTTCACAAGTACAGAGTGCTATTTCTCTTGCAAAGGACAGATAATTCCAGCCTAATGCAACCCTTCCTCTGCCCAGTCTCTAGCTGATGGGAAAGCAGTCTCCTGAAGCAGTTCCAGTGAGAGATAAGGGCTCTCTGCCTGGAGTGAATAATTCATGAACACTCAGGATGGGGCACTCGGACAACCGCCAAGCTCTGTGCTCAGGGGACACAGCAAGAAATTCGAAAAGCCTAATGGAAATTTCCTCTCCTCTCTTCCACCTCCCACCCTGCTTCTGTTCCCTGTTTGGGGCCCCCTTCTCTGCTATGCCTGATCATAACTCCTCACCAATGCTCCTATGCCAGGACATTCAGGAGGGGGCAGCTGGCCTCCCCGAACAGCCACATGGCAACCACCCAGCATTCTCAACAAAATGCACGTTGTTGCTAGTCAAGCTGGCATGATCCTGCACACCTGCCTCCCAAGACATGGAAGAAATCCAAACTGCCTATTGTTTGTCCTTGGGAGGACACCTACAGATTACTTCCTATTTCAATTTCCTGACCAAGAAATCTGACCAAAATTCCTATGGATGGTCTGATCGTCCCAACTCACAACTGGGAAAGAGGCCCTGAATTTCTTGTCATCACTCTGGGCAGACTGGGGATTGGATGGACTTAAACAGAAGAAAAACATATAGCTCTACTGCAGGGATGGGCTTGAGAAGTCTGACTGATGAGCTGATGATATATGAGGCCCTTCAATAGGTGCATGGAAATTGGAATTAAAAGGTAAGTTTATTTTGGTTCCAAAATATATTTTGAAATCAATGTATACAAGGGATCTTCAAAAACTTCGTGGAAAATAAATATTATGAAAACAAAACTATGCATGGATCTCAGCATTTTTGTACCAGAATAAAGTTATCTTAATATCATTTTCCATCTATCATTTTGAAATACCCTCATACAAAAAGCATGATAATCACAGGTGTCATTCCAGAGAGGATGAGTGCCAGGGCAGGGGCTGATCTCCAGAAATGAGGGAGCAAGGTGTCTGTCACAAACAAAGGCCAACAGGCTCCCTGTCATGCCACTGTCCCACACCAAGGCCAAGTGAGGCCCTAAAAGGAACACAACATCCTCTGTGACCTTGGGGGCCCAGTACCGCAATGCCTCAGCTTTTGGTCCCTGTTCCTTTCAGATACCTGCACAGCCTTTTGTACCAAAAGAGGGACTTGGGTTCAAAGGCTTCTCACAGAAAAGCTTGCTCTTCTACCTAATCCCCTAGAATCACCCAATACAAAGGACTTCTTCACCTGTTTCCTCCAGACCAGCACTTCACCAGAAAGAGCTTAGGTATCAAAAAACTAAAGATTTATCTGCCCTGTGCTGTATCCCAAAAGAACACTACACAAAAAGACAAAGGACAGGTCAAGTCCTCAATGGACTGCCTTGATATAGATGCAAGTCTAACACTCAAGACTTGGGTACTAAGTCCAAGTACAATTTGATTGTTTCTTCTTTGATGCATGCAAACTTTTTCCCCACCAGATGATGAAAGTGATTTGTACTCACTATGGAACACCTGAAAAGTTCAGAACAAAGACAAGGGGCAGGAGAGGATTCAAATCTCACTACCCAGAGGCCAATCATTAATATTTTGGCATATTCATTTTTTGTTTCATACCTTTTGTTATTTATTTTGAAATCAGGATGATGGTGATTTAACAGCTGAAGACTGAAGCCCTCTGGAGGTGTCTTCACCCACACATCCGATGGTTTGGCCAGGACACCAGCTGGGCTGAGCCAGATACCTGCACATGGTCTCTGCATGAGGTCTCTCCACATGGGCAAGTTTGAGCTTCCTCAAATGGGCTGGTGGTTGGGATCTAAGAGAA
The DNA here is from genome assembly GCF_051225735.1 of Oryctolagus cuniculus. Lineage (NCBI taxonomy): Eukaryota > Metazoa > Chordata > Mammalia > Lagomorpha > Leporidae > Oryctolagus > Oryctolagus cuniculus. Next base: position 97,399,536 of record NC_142878.1, on the reverse strand, counting down.
GCCATCCCAAGAAGGCAAAGAGCAAGTTATTTCTGATCAAGGCTCAGAAATCAAAGCAACATGTAGCACCATGCTACATTGGGCAACGCTGCCACTCCGTTTGCACAGGTTCAAGTCATGGAGTTTCTAGAAGAGCTTATAGACAGGAGATTTTGTTGAATCCATCTTGGGAAAACACATCTGCCATGTTTTTTTCTAATTCTTGCACAAAGAGTAATACATGAATAGTTTATAATTCTGTGTGTCTCCCTGACCAAAGGTAACCACTCTCCTGGTTTGTCTGATTCATGCTCTTGTTTTTTAATATGTAATTTTGCCACTTCAAGCTTGTCCCTAATTAGTATATTGTTTAGAGATTCCTGCCTGCAAAATTTCTAAAAATTGAATCATAAAAAGATAGTCTTGGGGCATACCCAATGGATAAAGGAAGAACAGACACAGGATAGTCTCAATAAACACTCCACTTAGGAAGGAAATACGGGAGACATAGTAGTTACCAGTCTATGGAAATCTTGAAATTGCACTGGGCTCACATTACAAGGAACCCCTATCCTGACAGTAGGGAGTGTTCCTTGATTAGCTTCAGGCCATTGTCCTTCATGGCTGTTTTTTTATGTTTTAATTTATTTTTTATTTATGTAAAGAGGAGAGAAAGAGAATCTTCCAAACTCTGGTTCAGTACCCAGATAGCCGCATTGGCTATGCACCATGCCAAAGCCAGAAGCCTAGAGTTTCCTCCAGGTCACCTGATGTTGGTGCATGGGTCCAAGCACTTGGGCAATCCTCCAATGCTTTCCCAGGCACGTTAGCAGGGTCTCAAGCTGGCACCCATATGGGATGCAGGCATCACAGGCAGAGCCTTAGCCTGCTAAGCCATGATGTTGGCCCCTTTATGGCTCTTCACTCAGCCCTGGGGAAAGTCCTTCCTTTTCTATTTTCTTCTAATGAGAATGTAATTAATCCTTCCTGAGGAGTGAGGGCATTTTTCCACTTGCTTCCTGAATATTAAAAGTATTCACGGGGCTGGCATTATGGGGGTAAAGCCACTGTATGCAGAGCCAGCATCCCATATGGGTGCCCGTTTGCATCCATTTGGGGAGAGAATGAGTGAACCAGAGTATGGAAGATCTCTCTGTCTCTACCTAATTCTGCCTTTCAAATAAATAAAATAAAATGTTAACAAACAAAAATTCATTGACTCTTTAGATGAGAGTCCCTCACTACTGGAGAACTCACCCCACTGCTCACCCCATTGAAGACAAAGTTGGCCATGTGGGACGTTTATGGCCAATGGAATGTGAGCATAAATGGAATATGTCTCTTCCAAGTAGAAGCTTTATGTACAGTGACCAGCTCTCTCAGTTCTCCCAGTTGATTTTAACATTGAAGTTTAGCTCCCAGGAGGGCCTCAGTCCTGGGTAAACTGGAATAGTTTGTCACCCTGGATTTAAGAGTCATTATGTGCCCGACCATTTTCATTTTTCCTTTTCCATGGGACCAAGGGACCAAGAAAGTCCTACTTGCATTGTAGGCTAAATGGGGTTTAAAAATCCCTATTCCAGGCTCTTGCCTCTTATCTAGAGAGGCATTTTAAGAACAGGCACAAATACAACTTCCAAAATGATGAAGTTTGTTAAAAAGGTGAGGAAGTCACACACACACACACACACACACACACACACACACACACGTGGGCCCTATCAGGAACAGAGTGGGCAGGGAAGAGAAAAGATAGGAAAGTGAGAGGCGAGAGGAGAGTGGGGAGTCTAGAGAGGAGAGAGGAGATATGGGAGAAAGGGGAGAGGGGAGACAGGACATGGGACAGAAGAGGAGAAGGAGAGAACTTCAATACCCTGCTCCTCCATGTCTGTGAGAACAGGCCCCTCCTGGATGCCAGCATCTTAGGAGTTTGGAAAGGGGTATGGTTACATGGCACAGCCCCCAGGTCAGGAGTGGTGCATCCTGCTGAGGGGATCATATGATTGACAGGTGGGAATATAGTATTATATGAAGAGGGAGAGGTGTGGCTTCCAGCTCTAATCTAGCTACCTGCCTTATCCCATATTAGTGGAAGCCTTTCCTGAGCTTTGGTCACAGAATGAAGAGGAGACATGGCTGACTTCTATGCACTTGTAATGCAAACAAGAAATATGTCTTTGGGGTGAAGCCAAGCCCCTGCTCTTAACGCCCTTGATTCAGACTTTTTCAGGCTCCAGTATCTCTGTCTTGCCTTGCAGCTCCTCTGTAAAGAGTAACTCATTGAATTAATGGAGTGACACAAAAGTAAATCTAGAGCCAAGACCCTGAGTCACGGAAACACAGATCGCCCCTCTAGCTAACATCTGAATGCCAGCCTCTGTTCTGAGAGCTTTGCAGGGACCCACAGGTTCTGAGCAAATGCCCAGTCCACCCTCAGACACAGACCAGACCCCACTTTGCCATTTCAAAGGAAACACACCAGCTCCATATCACTGACCTATCAAGGGAGGCCACACATACTGTGGACGAACCAGAGGTCCACACATAAGCTGATTAAGCATGGCTCAGCCCCTACTTTAAACTATGATTCACTGTCTCTAATCCCTCCAGAGTCGAGATTGAGCCACAGCTGCCTGACTCCTTACTCTGCTCGTTGCAAATGAACTTTCTTCCATGGCACTGCCAGTAATTGGCTTGCTGTGCATGGTGAGCAGCCCAGTTTTGGGGCTTCTATAACAATTCCCCAAACTGTTTTGGGGAGTTCTATAATAGTTGTGATGAAGTCACTTTCTGAGTTACCCAGAACAAAGGAGTCCACTCAGAAAATTCCCTCCTCTACAGTGAGCAGCAGTGTGGAATGGAGTGATCCCACAATTAATCTATTATCAGATTTACGGGAAAATTTCAAAAAGGGACCTCGGAGTGTCCTGAGACCTAGTTAATTAGAAATTTGGGTAGGATACCTGAGTAAACTAGTTAAAACAAAACAAAAAAAATCAATTTGTTGATTTGCTTATCGGCCTAAGGCAGTGCTGCTCAAACCTTCATCCACATGGGATGCATTTTCTGGGGTGTTGCCACAACAAACCCGATTCAGCAGGCCTGAGTGTCACCTGAGGTCTTGCATTTCTAACATCATGCTGCTGATGCTACACAGTTGTGGATCACACTGAAAAGCAAGGCCTCAGGGCAGTAGTTCTCAAGCATGAGACACCTGGAAGGCTTGTGAAATCCAATTGCTGGGCCCTATCCCAGAGGTGAAGACTTAGTAGGTAAGCTACACTCTTATTGTTAGTGAAGTTCCTCAGTATTTCTGAAGCTGCTACTCTAAGGACAACACTGAGAGAACAATGGTGCTAGGAGAAGGAATATGGGCTTTGGAACCAGTAGAGCTGAGTTAAGTTCCATCCCAGCAAATTCCTTACTTTGGTTCTCCACTCTCTACATTAGAATCCCCTGAAGAACTTAATCCAGATCACAATGATCTTTCCAGATCAAATTAAGAAAAACTCGAGTAAGACCCAGGTCAGCTGTTTTAGCAAATTCCTCAGGTACCCTAATGTGTAGCCTGGTGGTAAACCACTGAAATACTTTGGGCCAATCTTCCTACCCGAAAATGAAGATTTTCTGAGGATTAAGTAAAACGAAAATGGGAAGAATCTGGCGTGAGGCAGGCACCGAGTGTGCTGCTGTTTCTCCTGTGCTTTTTCATCCTTCCTCTCCACCGTGGAGGACGAGGTGCCCTTGGCCTGTACAACACCCACCCACCTAAAGAAAAAGAAAAGCACCTCATAGCTTTTGCCATTTTCTTCTGGATCACTGCGTCCTCTGACCAGCATCTGAAGTCTCTTTCCCACTAGCTCCTCCTCCTCTGTCTTTTATTTTATTTTTTAATTTTTTTAATTTTCTATTTAGTTAATATAAAATTTCCAAAGTAGAGTTAATGGATTACAATGGCTTCCCCCACCATAATTTCCCTCCCACTCACACCCCTCTTATCTCCCGCTCCCTCTCCCATTCCATTCACATAAAGATTCATTTTCAATTATCTTTATATGCAGAAGATTGATTTAGTAGATATTAAGTAAAGATTTCATCAGTTACAACCCACACAAAAACACAAAGTGTAAACTACTGTTTCAGTACTAGTTATAGCATTACTTCACATTGGACAACACACTAAGGACAGATCCCACATGAGAAGTAAGTACACAGTGACTCCTGTTGTTAACTTAAAAAATTGACACTCTTGTTAAAGGCCTCAGTAATCTCCCTAGGCTCTAGTCATGAGTTGCCAAGGCTATGGAAGCCTTTTGAGTTTGCTGACTTTGATCTTATTCCAACAGGCTCATAGTCAAAGAGGAAGTTCTCTCCTCCCTTCAGAGAAAGGTACCTCCTTCTTTGATGGAGCCCCGTTCTTTCCACTGGGATCTCACTCGCAGAGATCTTTCATTTAGGTCTTCTTCTTCTTTTTTTCCAGAATGTCTTGGCTTTCCATCAACATCTATCCTTGAAAGAAATGTACAATGGGGGAGAAGGGTTATTGGCACTTACATACTGGAAAAATACCTTGGTAGTCATTGCGATGAACCATTGTGTTGTGTAGATAGATCATGAAGTTGATGATGATGATGATGATTATAGATAGATAACAATGAGATAATAGAAAGAGGTATTTTAATTCATAGTTTTCTCATATAATCCTTGTCACAGTGAATGAAACAGAAATGTAAACAATAATTTCTTTGAATTGACTTTGTTTAATCAGATCTCCATGTTTCAGAATTATGTTTATGAAATGGATTTTCTATTTACTTCCTTGGCCACTTCCTAAATTCTAACTATACTCAGATATGAAGTAGGATAAAGAGACATTAAGCTACCATGGCACAATTATTACCATGATGGCTTCTGGGCATATTTATTTCCCTTGTAGAACATAATCCTGGTGATCAGGGTACCTACTGGGCTTCTCTGTGTACCTGCCACATACTCAGAACTTGAGTGATAAACCCTGCAGAGATGTTCTCTGTGCTCACCGACATGCGGACTTGAGCCATTCTCCTTGGACAATGAGAAAGCATTGGGATCCACTGGGCTCCATTTTGAGGTATCAGGAAAATGCAGAGATCATCTATATGAGTACATCATGAATACTTTAAACAATTACCACAATCTTACTGGTTTAAGAAAGCACAAGATTTCATTGCAAATGCTCAGATTTCATTTTTTATCACTGAGTTTGGAGAATTATTTATATATTACATATACCAGTCCTCTGATCACTAGGTGATTTGTAAATATCATCTCAAGCTGAACATATTATTTTTTCATTCTATGTCAAATTTACTTCACATAATAAAAATATTCATTTTTTATGAAATACAAAAAAGAAACCACACTTTTTTCCCTCTTGAAGTTCCAAAATGAGTCTTACAGGGCTATAGCAAGATATTGGTAGAACCAGTTCCATTTTGTGGCTCCTTAGAAGGAACAACCACCTGGTGCAAGGGTTGCGGAGATCATCAAGCTGAAAAATACCCTATCAGCATCCAAAATATCTGAAACTGAAACTCTGTGCCTGCCTGGAATTAGAACCCCTAATTTACTTCCAGACATTGGGCTTGAGACAATGGTATTTGCTAGCTATGAGTTCTTAGGCATCATTTCTTGCTCACAGTTCAGCCAAAATCATGCTCTACTGGCCCCCCAAAATCAAGAAGGCCCAGTTTTGTGAAAACTGAGATTATGATGTTTAAGTATTGAAGAGGATCATAAACTCTGGATCATCAGAAGAGAGAAAGTCTTTAAGCATGTGTGATGCAATTTCATAATTTCAGCTACACTGGAGTGCCTGAACCATTGGTATTCTTGGTCCCCCATTTTGAACTTCATGGCTTTGACTTCCCCCATCTGGAGGAGAACCAAGCAGATGATATCCTTGCTCACAGCTCGTAACTTTTGTATTCCTGTTGCATATTTTGAAGCTGTCATTGAGATAAGCATAAAATGCTTCCAAGATCAGATATGGCTCCAATTCCTAAATTTGGTGAATTCAGCATCCACCCTTTTTGATTGTTTGATTTCTCAGAACAGTAGAAGGGTTTGAAGTTTTATTGAGGCCATCTTGGTTTGTCAGCATGATGAGTATATTGAAGAGATTTCTCAGAATATGGGTACCTCTATGTATCTGATCAAGAACTACACCACTTCTTCAGTTTTGTGTCATGAAAGAGGGCAGTAGAGCTGCAATACCATGACATGGTTAGACTCCTTCTACTTGGTGCAAGAGATACCTGTATATACTTCCATTTTTAAAAATCTAATTGATATGTTTGAATTTCCTTGATACAGCAATTGATGATGCTAAAATTAGCTTGCAGAAAAGATTTTAAAACCTGAAGTCTAAGGATAAAGTAGGAGTTTGGCATTATGCCAGCGTATATTACGAATAGGTTCCAGGTTATGTGTTTTCAGGATCCAGGGCCTTAAACATAACCTATCAGGTTGATCTTTTTTACTATGGAAAGAATGTCTGCTCAGCAGATAGGATAGAACTCCACATTGACACCTCACTCTTGTGCATGGGTGATTTCAGTTTTTCCTATATTACCTCATCTATTTTGTTGTACCATAAACATAATACTGTTATTTTCCATGAATCTCCATGTCTTAAGTAATATGTTGTTGCAAAACTTCCTGACGAGACAAACATTTTGGTTAAAAAGAAAGACGGTTGTGTCTGGTGTTTTTTTGTGAATTATTTTCCCATATCCCAATCATCATCCTAATAGTTTCCTTCCCATTACAGTACATGATGTACAGTTTGAGGACAGGGTATCTAGTGGGGTTAGCCAGCAAGAAGGAAGGGAATCTTAAAGGAGAATGAGAATATAGGATGTCATGGTTCCAGATACGTTTGGGAAAAAAGAGTGAAATTAAATCAAATTGTCATCTATAATTCTGGACATTTCTCAACACAGGACAGAGAGACCAGTAACAGGGCATAGTAAGAGGTAAATGATATTAGATTCATGACAAGTTCAGAAGGAGAATGTAAATCAAAGAAGGTGTTGAACTGGGATGAAAGAGAAAAGTATAGTGTTTCTTTCCAATCCAAGCTATTTACTTCAAAGCTTGTAAGCAGAACTTAGTAAGCAGTAACTGTAACTTTCTCAAGCAATGGCAGTTCCTATTCCTGCTATCACAGGAATGGTCCATGAAACATTCCCTCTCTTCTTTTCCTCATCACTGGTGTATGTTGAGAACTATACAGTAATCTGCGCAAAAGGTTGGCAGTAAGTTAGATCTATTGTCACTCCAGAGCCTCTCCCTAGGTAAGAGAGGACATGAGTATGGCCACAATAAATTTGGCCCCTTTCTGCTCCCTCCTTTCTACTGCTCCCTCCTTTCTCCCTCCCTCCTACTGGAAAGGACTCCAGTAGGACAGAAGGGCATGCATTGGAGAGATCCAAATCACCGTATTTGCTATTTTATATTTAACAGTTATGATAGGCTTATCATCCCTCCATTTTCTACTTGGAAAATGGAGAAGCAAAAAGGGGTATAGTTACTTGGCAAGGACCCCAATCATAGCCAGCCCCCTCCAGCTGTCAGCCACATCCCAGTTACCTTCACCACATACTCTGCAATTCACCTGACCAGGGACATATTCTGTGGATCTGCCTTCAACACAAATTGTGGTAGCAGAGGGTCAGGGTATCTCAGGCAACCTGACTGGTTGATCCTACCTGCCTCAGCCCCATTCAAATATCTGTCACAACAGTTGGAATGAGGTCAGACCAAAAATTCTATATCTTCTCAGAGATACATCAAGCAGGTTTTTATCACGGGACTCTCTCAACTTTCACTTGGGAGGGGACTCCAAAGGTCCACCTCTGGTTGGCCCATTGACATGGGAAATCAGGGGCTTCCCTGGGTATGAAGGGACCATATTTTTCTTTGTCCATTACATGAAAGTATTTGAGATCTGGACAGATACAACCCACTGAGAATCTCTTAAGTCCTTAAATAATTCTCCTCATCTACCATCATATTGTGTCACTGACACCTGAGACCCAGGTAAGAATCTTATAATTTTGATGGATAGTGGGTGTGGAAGGGCAATATGAGCTATTAAAAGCAAACATATGTATCTCCCTCCAGGAATGTTCCTTGTATCCAATGTTGGATACAATGCTGACAACCTGGCCTGTGCACTTACTCTGTCATTTCCATCCTTGATGCAGGCAGGTTACCACCTTCTCATGGAGGTACAATACACACAGAAAAACAGCAAGGGACAAGATTTCTAAGCAATTACTCAGTTATTTTGTGGAATAAGGGAAGTCTTTACTACTATATCTATGCAACAGCCTGCAGGATGGATCAGCATGGAGACCAGAGACCTGAGAATGCTGTAAAATCCCCACTTCAAAGGCCAGCTAACATGACTACATATAATTAGCAGTGTCCATGAATTCTAAAGATCTACTGAGTAACCATGATCAAATCCATCTCACTTCCTCTAGTCCCAGACAGTACATTACAAGGATTTTTCAAGTATATTTTTACTAAAATTTAAAAGCTTACATCTGGCCCAGTGCTTCTTGCAGCCTCACTCCTTCTTCTTCACTGCAAACCCCTTTCTTTATCTCCTAGCCTCTACTCTACCTTGATGATAAGATTTCTGTTAAGTGCACTGCCCTTCACACAGACTTACAAATTTTTGGAAGCTGTTCCTCTTAAGAGAAGAGAATGATGCATTTAAGGGGAATGGGAAAGCATGTGGGTTCAAATTCCTTTCATGGGAGAATGCATGGGATACAAACTACTCACATGAGTTTCCAACTGCATTGCTTTAATTCCTAAGGGCCACATAAGACTACAGAGGGGAGTTCTCAAGTTGATCACTTCAGCCTATCCCAACTTTAAGTGAACCGTTTATTCGGACCATAAAGAGTTCAATTGGACAATGTGTTCTATTTCTTTGTGATTAAGTACTCAATTTGCAAGTACTCAATTTGTAAATGATCTGTGCCTTCTAGTCAAGAAGTAGTGAGGCTGTATCCTTGGCATGAGATCCTAGGCCATCTCAGAGACTGCCCTCACCAGCCTATTCCTGGTCCCTGATAGTTCCCAGGATTGCATAGGAGGGAATGTTCAGGCTGTTTTGGGAGGTCTCTGGTGCACCCCAGTTGTCCCATGTAGAGAACATCCATATTAAGACCTCTTCCCATGTCTTCTTCAGATGATTAATTTGGGTTCTCTGTGGAGCAGAGAGGTGATGTAGAGAAAGGGCAAATTCCTGAGGATCAATTACTCCTAGGTAGGGAAAGGAATAAATCATGAAGTGAGTCCTGCCTGCTCCAGGCTTAGCCCAGTAACCTGACATCCTCCACCTGCATTGTACAGATGTCCAGAGAGTCTGAGGAGAGCACAGAGAGTACACAGTAAGCAACACTAACAAGTAGGAGAATTTGGGTTTATCTTAAGCAATGAGCATAAGTTGGAATGTAGCACCCACTTTGAGACATACGAGTGAAGGTCAACATGCCTGTCCCTAACAGGAAGTGACCCAGGATAGGCCATCTCAAGCTAGAATGATAGAAAGTGTGGGCAGTAAGGGACACCTAGCAGGTTCCATGTGACCAGATGCCCCAAATCGAAGATATGGTGCTGGGGGCAGGTAAAGTGAACAGAGGCAGGGGAGGGCTTTTCACTCCTTACATTTTGTGTAGTCCAGGTCTCTCGGTTTGACCCCTCTAAAGATAGACAGGTCAAAACATCTCTAAAACTCTGTGTCCCTGCTACCACTGGCTGAAGTGATCCAGCAAGGTTGAGTGGGTTTTAGTCAAAAGACTAACAATAGATGCTGGAAAGGATGGGGGAAAAGGGACACTAACCCACTGTTAGTGGGAATTCAAACTGGTTAAGCCACTATGGAAGTCAGTCTGGAGATTCCTCAGAAACCTAAATATAACCCTACCATTCAACCCAGCCATCCCACTCCTTGCAATTTACCCAAAGGAAATGAAATTGGCAAACAAAAAAGCTGTCTGCACATTAATGTTTATTGCAGCTCAATTCACAATAGCTAAGACCTGGAACCAACCCAAATGCCCATCAACAGTAGACTGGATAAAGAAATTATGGGACATGTACTCTATAGAATACTATACAGCAGTCAAAAACAATGAAACCCAGTCATTTGCAACAAGATGGAGGAATTTGGAACACATTATGCTGAGTGAATTAAGCCAGTCCCAAAGGGAAAAATATCGTATGTTCTCCCTGATCGGCAACAACTAACTGAACACCAAAGGGGGAACTTGTTCACGTGAATTGGACACTATGAGAAACAGTGACTTCATCAACTCTTGTCCTGACTGTTGATGTACAATATAATACTTTATCCATTTTAGTATATTTTTGTTCTAGTACTATTGGTTGAACTCTATAATTAACACACAATTCTCCTTAGGTGCATAGATTTTAACTGAAAAGTGATCCCTGTTAGGAATTTGGAAAATATTATGCTGAGTGAAATAAGCCAGTCCCAAAGGGACAAATACCATATGTTCTCCCTGATCGGTGACAACAACCTGAGCACCAAAAAGGAAACCTGTTGAAGTGAAATGAACAATATGAGAAACGGTGACTTGATCAGCCCTTGCCCTGACTGTTGATGAACAACTTAATACGTTATCCCTCTTAGTATTTAGTATTAAGTATTCTACTTAATACTTTGGGTGAATACTGTAATCAATACACAATTATTCTTAAGTGCTGAAACTTAACTGAAAAGTGATCACTGTTAAATATAAGAGTGGGAATAAGAGAGGGAAGAGATGTGCAATTCGGGACATGCTCAAGCTGACTTACCTCAAACAGTAGAGTTAGAAACATACCAGGGGATTCCAATTCAATCCCATCAAGCTGGCATGTACCAATGCCATCTCACTAGTCCCAGTGATCAATTTCTGTTCACAATTGACCATAATGATAGGACTAAGAGTCAAAGGGAGCACATAAACAAGAATAGTGTCTGCAAATACTAGCTGATAGAATAAAAAAGGGAGAGAATGATGCAACATGGGAAGTGAGATACTCAGCAGACACATAGAATGGCAGATGTCCTAAACAGCACTCTGGCCTCAGAATCAGCACTTAAGGCACGCGGATCTGGCTGAAAAGCCCATGAGAGTATTTCAGGCATGGAAAGCCAAGACACTCTAGCAAAAAAAAATGACCTAAATGAAAGATCTCTGCAAGTGAGATCCCAGTGGAAAGAACGTGTCATCAAAGAAGGAGGTACCTTTCTCTGAAGGGAGGAGAGAACTTCCACTTTGACTACGACCTTGCCTAAATATGATCAGAGTTGGTGAACTCAAAAGGCTTCCACAGCTTTGGCACCTCATGACAAGAGCCTAGGGTGATTACTGATGCCACAAACAAGAGTGTCAGTTGGTTAAGTCAACAACAGGAGTCACTGTGCACTTACTCCTCATGTAGGATCTCTGTCCTTAACGTGCTGTACAGTGTGATTTAATGCTATAACGAGTACTCAAACAGTATTTTTCACTTTGTATTTATATGTGGGTGCAAACTGTTGAAATCTTTACTTAATGTATGCTAAACTGATCTTCTGTATATAAAGAGAATTGAAAATGAATCTTGATGTGAATGGAAGGGGCGAGGGAGCGGGAAAGGGGAGGGTTGCGAGTGGGAGGGAAGTTATGGGGGGGAAGCCATTGTAATCCATAAGCTGTACTTTGGAAATTCATATTCATTAAATAAAAATAAAAAAAAAGACTGAAAGAGAGAATCTTCCATCTGCTGGTTCACTCTTCAAATGGCTACAATGGCCAGAGCAGGCATAATCTGAAGCTAGGATCCAGGGGCTTCTTCCAAGTCCCTCATATTGGTGCAGGGGATCAAGTATTTAGGCAATCTTCTGCTACCTTCCCAAGACATGAACTTGTGCTCCTATTGCACATTCGCACCACAGACGGTGGCTTTACCCACTATGCCACAGAACCCTTCCTGAGAATTGTTTTTCTTTCCCCCTGAAACTTAGGTGTCTAATGTTATCCTTTTCAATTAGATATCTACTTTTCCTGTGTTCATTTATTGTAAAGGCTGTTGTTTTTATACTACAATCTACCATTTCATACCCTTGCTAAAAAAATCACCATAAAAGTTTCCATTGACTATTAAAATTTATTCTATTGGTCTGCTTGAATTTAGCCTTAATACCAGTAACTCAGGTTTGATAGCTGTTATTTTGTAATAAAAATGTGTACCTATTTAAATCCCAAGATTTAGTTATGCCTTTTAAATGAAAGGGATACAAATTGTAAAGGATCAAGTCAAATTATCACTGTAAATGACGTGATCCTATACATAGGGAAACTAAAAGACTCCACTAAGAGACTACTGGAACCCATGAGAAAATCTGATAATGTTGAAGAATATGCAATGCATTGGAATTGTGTGCATATATATTTACTACAATCACATCTTCCTGTTGAACTGATTCCTTAGTCAATATATAATGTTCTCCTTTGTCACTTTTAACAGTTTCTGTGTTAAATTCTATTTTGTCTGATATGGTGTGGATACACCTCCTTGTTTTTGCTTTCCATTAGCACAGAATACATATTTCTATCCTTTCACTTTCAGCAGCCAGGACTAGAACCAGCAGGCATATGGGAAGCCAGCACTGAAGGAGGAGGCTTAGCTCATTACACCACAGCACCAGCCCCCAGTCTGAATCTTTTAAGAATTAGGCAATTTCAACCAAGATGATTATTAATAATTAATGACTAGCTCCTATCATTTTCCATAAACATTTCCATTTTTGTTTTGGATTTCCTTTGCACTTTTACTCGGTGACTTTCTGCCTTCACATTCTTTCATAATGATGACTATAATACTCTGTTTCTGAGTGTAGCATATCCTTAAGCATCATTTTTAAGACCCTTGTAAGGACAAGTGGTGACAAATTCCTTCAATTTCTGTTTGTTTTGGAGGGCTCTATTTTACCTTCATTTATAAGTGAGAAACTTGCAGGGTATAGTATTTGGGGTTGACAGTTTCTTTCTTTTAGAAGCTGTACAGCATCTCTCCATTCTCTCCTAGCCTGTAGGGTTTCTGATGAGAAGTCAGCTGTTAGTCTAATTGGGGATCCTCTGAAGGTAACCTGGAATTTCTGTCATGAACACTTTAGAATCTTGTCTCCATATTTTGATGTTGAAATATGACTATGTTTTGTGATCAGATAATTCCGATCATGTCTATTAGGGGTTCGGTGTACTTCCTGTATAGGATGCCTCATCTTTCTCTAAATTAAGAGATGTTTTCTACTATTATTTCACTGAAAAGGCCTTCCAATCTATTCTCTTTTTCAATGCCTTCAGGAACTCCTAACATGTATGTTTGTTCATTTAATACTTTCGCATAAATGTCAAACATTATTTTCAGTTCTTTTTTTCTAATTTTTTGTCTGACTGAGTTATTTTCAAGGATTTGTTTTCTAGCACAGATATTCTTTCTTCTAACTCATGAAGTCTCTTGTTGAGGCTTCTGGAATATTTTCTAGTTGACATATTGAATTAATCATTTCTAATATTTCCATTTAATTTGTCTTCAATATCTCTCTTGGCAAAATTTTTTATTCATATTGTGTATTTATTTATTTATCTCAAAAATTTGTTCCTTCATGTTCTGAGTAATCTTATCATTCTTTTGAATTCATTTTTCTGGCATTTCATTAATATCTTCATCTTCATATTATAATAGTTAAGCGTTCTGTGCTCCTTTTGAAGAGTCATATTGTCTTCTTGTTCTTGTTTCTAGAATTTCTGTGTTTATTTGTGTGCATTTGTGGAGACACTTAAAGTTTTTCTCCTCTAATGGATTTTTTCTTTGAACTATAGCTCTGTGACTGAGTGGAGCATTTGTTCCTTCCGTGGATATCCAGAGGCATGTGATGGGTGGGGCCACAGAGCTCTGACAAGTGCTCAAGTATTGGGTGAGATTACAGAGTGGCATATAAATCAGGCAAGGTAGATCTCCTCTATTGTCAGTTGAGAGGTAGGGTAGGTAGATCATCTCTTAAGGCATAGTATAGCCTCTCCTCCTCTATTCCATGGTGATAAGTGCCTGTGGTTATCCCATAGTAGCTATAGTCCACAGCTATACAGATGCATGAACTGCACAAAGGATCTATGGAGTCCTCAGTTTGAGCATGGAACCCTCTGCCATGACCCTCTCCAGGCAGTAGAGGAGCTCTGAGCCTCTGAGTCAAGGCTTAATGATTGCCCAGAGACCCAGATGCACCCCATGCCCTTTCAGGTAGTAACAGAATTCCCACAGTCATAGCATGCAAGGCTCCTATGGTCACAGGGTGCTGGGGATCTACTCTGTCCTGTCCTATCCAAGAAGAAAATAAGGGCATCCCCAAAGCCAGATGCATGTGAGTGCTCCACCTTTCAGTTAGGACAACACAACCTGTAATAGCATGGGGGGGAGGATGTGAGTGCCTCATAGCCCTAAGTGGGTGCACCACTCCCTGCTAAACCTCTAGACCAGACTCAGAGTCAACAGGGAACACAGATTGATCCCTCTGATAAAATTGTCTAGTCCCATGTGTAGGATCTGTTACAAACTCTTCTGGGTTTATGGTGATGATTTCTCCCTTCTGGTCATAGGGAATCTTTGTGGAGTGATGCTTTCCTTTCATAAAGTAATATGGATACCCTACCCACCTTAGGAACAAAGTCAGTGTGGTACACAAGGTTCTTTCTCAGGTAATATTGTAAATATAGATGCTGTTACAGTCTGAAATTGCTTTCAGAACCTGGTATCTCTTCCAGCTCCCAGCTGCAAGAGTTATGTGTGGTGTTTATGTTCACTGTTGCATGTGTTTGCTGTTCACAGTGCTCCATGGCATATCTGTCCTTTCTGTGGAATTTCCACTGCAAACACCTCTCAACCTCTGCCCAGGAATGCACGTCCTTTGCTTTACTTCTGCTATCTTCTCCTTTTCAAAATCAGCAAGTCTTTTCCCTATTCAGCCATATTGAAATCACCTTGTTTTTCTTGCACAAAAGAAATGCCAGACAGTCACTGGATTTGATTCAGACAATGAAAGTAGGTCTTCTATATGCTCAATAGATATATCTTCACCTGAACAGTTTTTCAGGGTCTTCATTTAGATGATGAATTCAAGGCATTCAAGGATTCACTATTTTGTACTCAGCTCACTTGTGAAAGGTTGATGTCTCCATATGAATGTGGTGATTCCCTAAG